>NC_080171.1:125511509-125528414 GCF_950295315.1 Erinaceus europaeus | reverse complement strand
CCGAGCCGAGGCATGGTGTAGCTGGAAAACAGATGATACCGTTTTTGCAGTGCTAGGATTAGTCGCCATTTTTACAGTAATCAGATATCAGAGACATGTCTTTCGTGAGTGTTTGCTCGAGGATGTCGAACTTGGATGCCTGAGTTGCACAGCAGATGTCATCGGCGTAGATGAACTTCCTTGAAGAAGTTTCTGGAGGTCAGTGATCTATTCTTGCTTTGCCTTTTTTCCTGTCTCTTTCTCATTCATTTAGATTTGGTTGCTATTTTTTCTTGCACTAGAGGTGTTGTTTGGCTAACTGGTATTGGTTAAACTGCATCAATCCTTGCTTCAGTTACTATTGTAATTTCTGAGGTTGGTGACTGCATTTGGCATAAAGGTATTTAGTACCTTTATGGCTTGTACTCACAACACAACAGCTGGAGAACGACAGGACAGAAAAAGAAAAACACATCACATCACTACAGACAAGTTGAGCGTGGGCAGGGCGGCAGCACACGTGACAGACTGCAAATGTGGCACATAAGAGCATGAGGACCCAGGTCCACACTCTCCGTCTCTACCTGCATCACCACTCATGAGCAGGGCTGCAGGGGTGTCTGCTTCTCTCTCCTTCTCTGTCTCCTCCTCCCCTCTCAATTTATCTCTGTATCCAAAATAATCAATAAAATAAAGTATGTATAAAGTGAATTTGTGATGCGCACATATAAGTAGCTTCACGTGTGTGGATGAAGTCACAGAGCAATCAGATCATCTGTCTGACTGTGGAGACACTGCTAGTAAGTTGTTCGTCAGTATTCAGAGCACATTTTGGGACTCTTACCTGTATGATTTTTCTTGGATTTTATCTATATAATTAATTGGATGGGAGAAGCTTTTCACTCACTTATTAATTCGTTAAATATTTACTGAGCTTATGTCCTTTGCCAGAACTTGAGTGAAGTACTTGGCAGGGAGGGAGAGTGAATACAATAGCCTCATCTTCAAAGGAAAAGGTAGATTAGAAATGGCTATGGGCTAGGCGGTTAAAGGACCTTAAGTGTGACATCTGTTTCCCCTCTGACATGTCACCGAAATCTGTGCCCACCTCCCACACCTCTCGGTAACCACTATACTTTTCCACAGCCTAAATCTGTTCCCTGCTTTGTTCTGTGTCTACCATAAGTGTGATAACTAGCATTGTGCATCTAGAAAAGTCTTTTTAAAGTTCATCTCGATGAACAAACATTTGCTAGTGCTGCTGTCCTTTAAAAAAGGGGCAATTATGTACAAATGTAGACAGGTAGCTGTGGAGATGAGAGTTAACCCATGTCTGCAACCTTGGGGGAACCGTGGTGGTTTGCAGTGGAGGGATTGGGGATTCAGAACTCTGGAGGCGGGACAGTGTGGAATTATACTCCTGATGACTTGTAGTTTTGTAAATCAGTACAACTTGCTAATAAAAAAATATAAGACCAGAAATGGCTTTGGAGAGATGTGTTATACAGACGTTCATTTATTCAAATGTTTGAGGACTTCTGGCACGCCAGGCTTTATGTTGTCGATGTTCTTGGAGAGTCAGCGACCGAGAGCAGCAGTTGGTCTTGAGGAGAGTTTTAGTTCACGGGTGTCTGGTGCACCGGGACTGAGGCAGAGCAGCTGCTATAGGCTGGTCTGTGTTCCGGCGAGTTGAGGCCTTAGCAGAGAGCGACAGGCTCCCCTGGAACACCCAGGGCAAGTGTCCTCGTGGCAGTGACGCTCCACAGGAGCAGCACGAGAGGGCAGGCAGAGCGGTTAGCAGTGGCCCTGGACTGAGGCCTGTGTGAGTTGCTCTGCGACTGAAGACACATGGGGAGGAGCCTGGAGTCGTGTGAAGACATGTTCACTGCTTTCCCCTCTTGACCTTGTACTTTATTTATTTTAATTTTATATTTATAAAAAGGGAAACATTGACTAAACCATAGGATAAGAGGGGTACAACTCCACACAATTCCCACCACCAGAACTCTGTATCCCATCCCCTCCCCTGACAGCTTTCCTATTCTCTATCCCTCTGGGAGCATGGACCCAGGGTCATTGTGGGATGCAGAAGGTGGGAGTTCTGGCTTCTGTCATTGCTTCCCCGCTGAACATGGGCGTTGACAGGTGGATCCATACTCCCAGCCTGTCTCTCTCTTTCCCTAGTGGGGCAGGGCTCTGGGGAAGCGGAGCTCCAGGACACACTGGTGGGGTTGTCTCTCCAGGGAAGTCTGGTTGGCATCATGGTAGCATCTGGAACCTGGTGGCTGAAAAGAGAGTTAACATACAAAGCCAAACAGATTGTTGACCAATCATGAACCTAAAGGCTGGAATAGTGAAGATGAAGAGTTGGGGGTCCTCCATTTTCTAGATAGCTAGTAGGCATATTTTAGTTATATTCCAAAGGGCCTGTGGCTATACTAGTTTGTTTTTTTTTTTTTTTTTGCCTGAGCCTGAAATCTGATATGCAGCAGGATTCTAATTATTGTCTGAGGTCAGTCATCCATGACCTTGTACTTTATTTAAAAGCTTTCTTCATATTTTTTTTAATTAGGTAGAGACAGAGAAATTGAGAAGGGATAAGGAGAGACAGAGAGCCACCTGCAGCCTTGCCTCGCCACTCTGAGAAGGGATAAGGAGAGACAGAGAGCCACCTGCAGCCTTGCCTCGCCACTCGTGAAGCTTTCTCCCAGCAGGTGGGAACCAGGGGCTTGAGCCCGGGTCCTTGCGCACTGCCCACCCCCCCGGCCCCTGATCTCTCACGTCTGCAGCATTACTGGCCTAGGGCTCCTTGGCCTCTGTGTCTCTTCTTACTTCGGCTGCTCTGGCTTCTCACTTCTCTTGGCCTTGGATAGTTGTTGGTCTCTGAGACATGAATTTTTCTGTGCTTTCCTTTCTTTGTGTGAGGGTCTTAAATATTTATTTTTTAAAGGAGTTTATTTATTTGCAAGGTTGTAGTTTAAAATACTTATGAGCATAATTATAATTCCACACTGGATTTTTTGTTACTAGTGATTTAAGAGTGGCTTACAGAACTGTGAGGGTTCAGGGCTATGATTTGACACCCCCACACGATACGTGCGGGTCAGTGCACTCACCACCAGAGATCCAGCAAAACCACTCTTAGGCATAAATTCAAAGCAAATCAAAATACTAATTTGAAAGGATAGATGCGTTCATGATTAATCTGATAGATTCTTCCATAATTTATAGCAATCTGACGGGAAGCACATCCTTGTGTTCACAGTGGCGGGGTGTGAGAAGATGCGTGTTCCAAGGTAGTACTCGGCAACTCAGAGAGGAGATTTTGTCATTGGAGATGAAATGGTAGCACTGGAGTTGATGTAAGACACCAAAGACAGCTACCAGGTGGCATTTCTCGTATGTGGAATATACATAAGTAAAACAATAGACTTACCGAAAAAGTCATCAAACTGTCCCTCAGACTCTGTGAAAACTATGGTGGTTGGGGTGCAGGCTGGGTGAGATGGACGTCTTGACATACCCCAGAAAGTAGGATAGTAGAACGTACTTCAATGAAGATGGTTCTTTTCTCTTTCTTTGTTGTTGTTTTTTTTGAGATGGTGAATGCATTACATGTAAACACTGCGATAACAGACGTCAAGTGTAGATTAGCATGTCATCCAGTTCAGAAGAGCCCCAAGCCAGATGGCTGGGTCACAGCAAGGGTCTGCACACAGTGATGGTAGCTGGCTGCTGTAGGTCCGGGTGAAGGTCTGCACCTGATGACTTTAGCCTCAGGTCAGCCTGAAGAGGTAGCTGCTCAGCCCTCTCGCACCTGGGGAAGTAGGTGAGTAGTCAAACTCGAACTCGTGGTAGAGTGGCAATGTAATGTCTTTATTAATCAGAGAGCAATGCTTTTAAAGGCCAGACCCAGAAGTGACAAGTCAGAAACAGAAATGGCTAGGAAAGGGGTAGAGAAAGGCAAAAGGGCACTGGGAAGGTAGGAACTTCCTTAGCAACTGTTGCGAGTGTTTTAACTGGTGGGATTAATGATACCCTGGAGGCAGGGAGGGTCTTGAAAGATACATCAGAGGAATGGAATGGGTGGGGATCTTTTAGGCAAAACAATGATTATGTAGATAGGCCACAGTATCAGGAATACAGGGTGGGGCAGGGGGAGCTGGCTTAACAATTTCCCAATAATCTATAAATAATATCATTCCAAAAGCTTCCTTATTTCACTAAAGGTGCAGCTGGAAGAAGAAATACTTTTCCTCTTAAGTTCTAATCTTCACAGGGTTACATAAATGTTCTAAATTTTATACTGAGAATTTAAGGTATCCTATAGTAATTCTTGCTTTTGTATTCCATTACCAGGATCAATTTTATTCACTCACTACTGATACCTAACCTTCGTTAATGTGCTAATTATTAGTGCTGAGCTGTGGTCATTAGGGTAAAGCTATCTGCAGCAAAAATGCCAGGCACTGTGATCAGAATGAATTTCTGAGTAGCACTTATGAGATGACTCCTGTGGTGTCATCGTCAAAGGAGAAATAGTCAGCAACTTAAGGTTATAAATAAATGGTTATTAAGGGAACAATTAGTTAAACACATTTAGATGCATTTGATGTCACACCGGTGCATCATTATTTTAGACTTGTTTAACGTTTTCTAATTTAAGATGGAGGCAAAACAAGAATCCTTCTACAATGTCACAGTGTATAATAACTGGACAGCCAGCAGCAATGCTTTAAAGAAAAAATTCACACTGCTTCTGACACTGGCTAGTGTCATACATTGCTAATTTAAATGAGTTTATGAAAGTTATTTACATATCAGACAATTTAAATGGATGAGAGATAGCACTCAATTAATGAGTGAGTCTGTGCATGTGCATCTGCATGATCCCCAGGCCTGTGGGCTGCTGTTACACTGACACTCTTCATCCTGCACCTTCGGGGGAGGGAGCCTGGAGCCTGGGCCCCAGTCAGCAGTCAGCCAGACACAGACTGTAAACAGGGAGGCTTCAGGGAAAATCAATGGAGTTTCCACTAACAGAAATGATCAAGAAATCTGGGAACAGAAAACCTCTTCAACAATCACACTGCAGACAAACTTTCCATCCCTGGAAAGCACGTCTTCCTTAGTGGGATGAATCACTGTTGACTGATTCATCTTTCTCTCAGAGCGGAAGCTCGGTCTAGTGGTTCAAGCTGTGAGGAGTGAGTCAACTGTTCTGGTTCCTTTCCTCTTTTGGTTTTTCAGTAGCTGGTAAGGTCCTTGTCCTTGGAGATAGCTCCTCCCTTACAGCAGGACTGTCAGACGGGACAAGTGACGGACTTGGGTAAGGGGGAGTAGGGAGTGGGGTGTTGGCAGAGCGTGAAAAGGCATCTGTTCTGATTTAAAGAAACATTTCTGGTACCCACCTTCACCTGGGATCAGCATCGACTTCAGGGCCTTGCTAGCAAAGCAGAAGTGGTTGGCAAGGAGACAACATAATGGCTCTGTAAAGACTTTGTTGCCTGAGGTTCCTGAGTCCCAGCTTCAATCCCCAGCACCACCACAAGCCAGAGCTGAGGAGTGGTCTGGTCATTCTGTGTCTTTCTGTATCTCTCTCTCATGAAAATAAAAGCATTTCTTTAAAAAAAAAAGCACTGCATTTAATTAAGGGGGGGATTTGGCTAGTTGTGCCTCACCTGCAGTCCAGAGATTAGTACCTAGATAGTCTTAGATAATCTTTTTTTTTTCTTTTTCTCCAAGAGTGACACTGAAGGGACTTAATAAGAAAATGAGAGTTGGTGGCTGATATGAAGAGGTCTGTTGAAGCTTTTATATTACAGTTGTTTTAGTTTTAAACATCATTTAGCTGGTGACTGTTTTCAGTATGGTTTTTATTTTCTGAGAGATGGGTGATTCAGGGCTAATAGCAAACATATTATTGGTCCTTTTTTAAAAAAATTAAAAATATTTATTTATTTTCCCTTTTGTTGCCCTTGTTGTTTTATTGTAGTTATTGTCATCGTGGTTGGATAGGAAAGAGAAAAATGGAGAGAGGAAGGGAAGACAGAGGGGGAGAGAAAGATAGACACCTGCAGACCTGCTTCACTGCCTGTGAAGTGACTCCCCTGCAGGTGGGGAGCTGGGGGCTCTAACCAGGATCCTTATGTTGGTCCTTGTGCTTTGTTCCACGTGCACTTAACCCGCTGCGCTACTGCCCGACTCCCTATTGGTACTTTTTAATCACTCACTAAGCTCTCAGTTACAAGCAGGCTGTAGATTTTACATTTAACATGTAGAGTAAATGCTTTAAAACAATCATGCTTTAAAACAAACTTGAATGGTTTCATGTAATCGCACAGTAATTTTGAAAAGAGGGCATTCAAGAAGAGATTTTCTTCAAGCAGACACTATAATTATACAAGCAGCACAAGAACGAGCTGCTCATCTCTTAGATAAGATTATGTCACAATGTCCTAACTCTCATGATCTGTCATATTGTTTTACTAATTGGATAGGAGGAATATTAGAAGTGTGTACATTCTTTTCTCCTCTGTACTTTCCTTCCTTTCATTCTTTATATTTTTAAAATTATCTTTATTTATTGGATTGAGACAGCCGGAAATCAGAGGGAGGGGGGGAGGCAGAGAGGGAGAGAGACAGAGCGACACCTGCAGCCCTGCTTCACCACTCGTAAAGCTTTCCCCCTGCAGGTGGGGACAGGGGGCTCAAACCCGGGTCTTGTGCACTGTAATGTGCACTTAGCCAGGTGCGCCACCACCTGGCCCCTCTTCCTTTTATTCTTTCTCTCTTCCTCTTCTTTTGCTAACAGGGTTATCTCTGGGGCTTGGTGTCTACAAGGCTTTACCTCTCCCAGCGATTATTTTCCTTTTTTCTTTGGTAGGAGTTCTCTCTTTCTCTCCTTCTCCTTCTTCTTCTCCTTCTCCTTCCCCTTCCCCTTCCCCTTCTCCCTCTCTCTCTTCCTCTACCTTTCTCTCTCTCTCTCTCACACACACACACACACACACACACACACCCATAGCTCATTAAGCTTCCCTCCTGCAGATGGGGCTTGGGGCCTTGAACCTGGTCCTCATGCAGGGCAATATACGTGCTCTAGCAGTTGAACCACCACTCAGCCCCACAAACTCATTTTTATGTCATAGTTTTGCTTAAGATTGCTACAAACCTGGCATCCTTCGTATGTTCAAATGAACACTTCTTCTTTTTTTCCCTCCTATCATTTTCTTTATTTGTGTTCTTTGCTAGGACATTTCCTTATTTTTAAAAATTTAGCTTTACTTGTGATTTAATAATGGTTTACAAGACCATAAGGTTGCAATGGTATTGAAGCAGTATATAAAAATAATTTCAAATATTTGTACGAGATGTAAAGGACATCTACAAATTCCAAGTTAATCTTCCTCCATTTCCTGTGTTTGCAAGATCTTGAGGGCTTTTAAGCAAGTCTCCTTTTCACTCATTTTCCCCACTGCAATAGCTTACACATCATGTCTCACCCTCACGGTCTGCACACACTTCAAAATTGTTCGTTATCACTCCACATCTCTTTCTGTGCTGCTGATGGTATAAAAGAGAAAGCCCATCAGAGTTCAGGGCCTAGGATTTGTAGCATGAGCTAATTCTGGATTGGCACCAATAAGCTCTGCTTTCCTGCACTCTGGAAAACGTGTGGTGGCTTCTGTTCATGGATCCCTGTTTACTGGGGAATCCCACACTGCACCCACTATGAGCAAGCTGGCAAGTTCTGTGGGGAAGACTGTTACTTGACTTGTTATTTACGCCGTGTCCCTTCACTGTGTCCTTAGCACTGTACCTCTGTTTCCTCACAAGGGAATCTTTGATGCCATGGACTTTTTTTTTCCCCTTTTCCCTTAATACATTTCTCCATATTAAACTGGGAACATTTTATTTCTTTAAATTTCCCAAGCATGGACTTCCTAAATTCTTTCTCTGATTGTCCCCTCTGGATCTGTGTCATTGAGTGGCTGGGTGCTGTGCTCATTTTCCAACAGTCATGGGTTCTTAGTTTTACACACCTGTTCTGATTTCTGTTGCTGGTCAGTAGGTGATGCTATGGTCTTTGTGAGTTATGAGGGACGGGAGGGTTTTTAAAGAAGTGATTGATGCCACTTGATGTCCAATGGGCAGAGTCCTAACTTGGCAGGGGTAGTGGTGGTGGTGGTAGGGGAGATGTCTCTCTCCTTCTTTTTCTCTTCCCAGATTAAAAGCTTTGATTTTAAAGTCAGTCTTTCAGTTAAATCCCAATTCAACTTACTGTCTGTCTGATTTAAGGAAAGTTGCATGAATTCTCAAACCCAAAACTTCTCCATCCTTAGATGTGGGGGTAATAATGATAGTTTGGAGTGGTTGGGATTAAATATTCAGGTGCTTTATTAAACCAGTTATTGTGGAGACCTGAGACTAACTATTGATAGTCTGATGGGGTAAATCAAACTAATAAATACTCTAATATATGTGGAAGTACATAGGGCCAGGCAGTGGCGCACCTGGCCAAGCACACGTGTTACCATGGACAAGGACCTGGGTTGGAGCTCACAGGGGAAAGCTTCATAAGTGGTGAAAAAGGGCTGCTGGTATCTTTCTCTTCCCCTATCTCTCCATCTCTCTCAATTTCTCTCTGTCCTGTCAAGTAAAAATAGAATGAAAAGAGAAAAAAAGGCTTCTGGGAGGGTTGGACTCATAGTGTACGCACTGAACCCCAGTGATAACTTTGGTGGCAAAAAATAAATATTTTATTTAAGAATATGTAATAGAAATAACTTTGTGTTCTATAAAAATGGAAATTCACACCAGTTTGATGTACTTATATTGTACACTTTTGTATTTGTATGATATATTGTAATATGATTATTAGTGTTAATTAAAACCTTCATCATGACAAATAATTACATGTGACATAAAGCCATCTCAGAAATAGAAAACATTCAGTTTTAGGATCATGAATCTTCCTTAGAAAGTGTGGGTGGAAACATCTGAAGACTGAAGAGAATTTAGCTGGACAGACACTGGGTAGGATTGTCTTGGGGAGAATTCTACACAGATGGAACTATTTTTTTATTATGGAGAAAAGAAGGTGCAAGGCAACATGCAAGAAATAGCACTGAATTCAAGAGTAGGAATTTAGAAGGTGATTGTAGAAACAGAGGTACTGAATTCAGTTTTTAAGGAAAGGGAGGATTTTGATGAAAAGCAGTTGAAGGAAGGAAGACAATGTGATTCAGGCAGAAGGAGCATTTCAGAAGCAGTAGACAGATGCTAAAGAAATCTACTTATAGGTGGGGAGATGGCATAAGGGCACGCAACAACATGGGTGGAACTTGAAGACATTATTCTGAGTGAGATAAACGAGATACAAAAACACAAGTGCTGTATCATTCCACTTAGGATGGTTTGTACACACACACACACACACACAGACACACACACACACACACACACACACACACCTGCATAAAAGAGAATGGTAAGTATTCTAACAAAGGACTACTTTAAATTTCTATGAGTCATGTGTAGGGAGGACTACCCATGCTTGTTAATGTATTAATACCCACTTAATTCAGAATGATATTTTAAATTGTCCTTAGTTCTAGTCTCTTTTACTTTAGCATAGTATAAAAGATAGTTACTTGCCATCTTTCTAGCACTGTACTATGTGAAACCATTATTCTTTTTGCTTTCCTGTTGGGAAATTGTGAGGAGCCTCACAAAGCACCCTGCATTTTTCTGCCTCCAGGAGCCTGGAATTCCTTAAAACATTAAGCCAGCTCCCCCTGCTCCACCCTGCAGTCCTGATACTGTGGCCTATCTACATAATCATGGTTTTGCCTGAAAGATCCCCACCCATTCCATTCCTTGATCTATCTTCTTTATACCCTCAAGACCCTCCCTGCCTGCAGGATATTATTAATCTTACCAGTTAAAATCCTTGCAACAGTTGCTAAGGAAGTTCCTGCCTTCCCAGCCCCCTTTTGCCTTTCTCCACCCCTTTCCTAGCCATTTCTGTTTCTGACTTGCCACTTCTGGGTCTGCCCTTTAAAAGCCTTGGCTCTCTGATCAATAAAGACATTGCACTGCCTCCCCACTACATGTTTGGTTCCTGAGTCATCTCCCTCATGTTGCTGAGTGAGTAGCAGCAGCCCAGGCTGCTACTCTATCAGTCGATTCTCTCCAACCCAGAGAGTACGTGCCTGGGAAGAGGCACCCCCATGCTAGCCCAGCACTTTACAAAGAAATTTAATTAGAAAATGTATGTGAGGAAATGGAAGGATGTTACAAACATTAAAACAAAAATGAAGCTATTTTGTGATTAGGGATAATTTAGATTATGGCTATTTGTTGGTATCTATTTTGTTTTTATTGGGGAAATGTTGTTTTACAAGAAAGTTATTATATCAGGGGCACAATTTCACATCTTCTCAAATATGTGCCAACATTAGGTAAAATCATTCATGTTATTTGTCTTGGTTTTTATTATTTCCTTTAAGATAGCTGTAGTTACCCTTATTTGACAGAAGAGGAAATTGAAGCTCAGGAAAGTCATATGATCTTACCTTGGTAGCTTGATTCCTAAGTTAGGAATTTGGGCATTAGTATTTAAACCAAGATCTGCTTAATACCCTAACTAGGCACTTATATTATCTCATAAATTTGTAACTTAAAAAATAACCATCCTTTTAAAAATCATTGTATCGATTCTGTACAATCCTGTAAGAATGTCAGTGACAGTTTTATTAGAAAACAGAGCAGACATTACTGAACCGCGTTGGGCAGCACAGATGACCCCAAACTGCCAAAGCTATCCTGGGGGTGGGGTGGGGAGAAAGATGAAAACACAGCAACTACATTTCCTAACAAAAGACCCCAAACTGCCGAAACAGTCCTGAAAAACAGTGGAGGAGTTACATCACTACCTTCAAACTATAATATAATGCTGTATTTATTAAAACTACCCAGATCTGCAGAATAGAACTGAGAACCTCAAAAGACCACCTCATGTGTCTGGACAATCTGTGGCACAGAGCTAGGAGTACAGAGAGGAGCAGCGGTGTCCTCAGCAGCCAGTGCGGGAGTGCTGGACAGCCACAGGCAGATGAAGCTTCATCTCCGTCTCACTCATGCACTAAAGGCACCTCTAAATGAATCAGAAACTTGCAGGTGGAACTCAAATTCATGAATCCATCAACAACAACAACAAAATAATCAAAACGCTCCATGTCTTCAGAGATGTACTTGGAGACTCAACTCTAGTAGTAAGGAACACAAAAGCAAGAACAAACAGATGGGATAACGTCAACCTGAAAAGCTTCTGGACAGTGAAGTAGACTATCATCAAAATAGGAAGACACCCTACTGAGTGGGAGAATGTATCCATCACAGCATATGGTGTTAAAGGACTGATATCCAGGGCCGGGTGGTGGCACACCTGGTTGAGAGCATATGCTACAGTGCACAAGGACCCAGGTTTGAGCCTCCAGCCCCCCACCAGCAGAGGGAAAGCTTTGCAAGTGGTAAAGCAGTGTTGCAGGTATCTCTCTGTCTCTCTCCCTCTCAATTTCTGGCAGTCTCTATCCAATAAATAAATAAAGGAAATTAAAAAAAAGGACTGATAGCCAAGACATATAAAGACATCACCAGAATAATGGGGGAGAAGAGGGGAGTGGACACTTCACCAATCAGAACTTACAGATGCGCCACAGATATGAACAGACTTCCCTGGACAGACGACCCCACCAATGTGTCCTGGAGCTCTGCTTCCCCAGAGCCCTGCCCCACTAGGGAAAGAGAGAGACAGGCTGGGAGTATGGATCCACCTGTCAACGCCCATGTTCAGCGGGGAAGCAATTACAGAAGCCAGACCTTCCACCTTCTGCACCCCACAATGACCCTGGGTCCATACTCCCAGAGGGATAAAGAATAGGAAAGCTATCAGGGGAGGGGGTGGGATATGGAGATCTGGGGGTGGGAATTGTGCCCCTCTTATCTTATAGTTTTTATCAGTGTTTCCTTTTTATAAATAAAAAAGAAATGTATTATGTAAAGCAATAAGCAATGCTTCCTGCTATTTAAAATGATTAAAACTAAAAAATAGAACTAGAGAAACAGCTGTACATGGGAAATTCCATCCCCAAAGAAATGAAAACATATTCTTCTCAAGTGGACATGGAACACTCTCAAACACTGGACTGTATACCCAGACACAGAGCAGCCTTAATGAACATGTGAACGTTGATATCATTAAAAAAAAAGACATTTTAGATCACAAAAGTGTAAGACTAAAAACTAGCCACACAAAGAGGAAAATATCAAAAGTATGGAGATTAAACAACATGCTTCTGAATAACAGCTATGTAATTAAGGAAATCAAAAGAAACATTCAGAATTTTCTGGGTCATAATGAAAATGAAGACACGTTACTTGACCCTATGGGGTGCTTCAAAAGAGAGGAGGAGTTCATGGCAGTGCAAATAACAAGGGAGATGTCTTGAACGGATTCTCCAGCTAAAGGAAAGAAAAAGCTACTGGTCAAAAGTCAGCAGAAGGAAAAAAAATAGCAAGATGTCAGAGGGAAGGTAAGACTCAGTCCCATTTACAGTTAAACTCAGAACATTAAATATTTTGAGGTAAATCTCATGATGGAGGTGAAAGACCTTTCCAAGGAAAAGTATGGGGTTTTGTTAAAAGAAAGAGAAGGACACACAGAAATACAAGTGCTTTCCTGGCTGGGGGTAGACAGCATAAACTTTATGCAGAGACTCATTCCTAAGGCTCCAAAGTCCCAGGTTCAGTCCTCAGCACTACTATAAGCCAGAGCTGAGCAGTGCTCTGGTGTGGAAAAGAGAAGTGAATTTCTTATTCCTGGATTGGAAAAATAAAAATGATTAAGATGACTATTATACCAGAAGCAATCTACAACATCAGTGCAATCCATATTAAATCCCAGTGGCTTCTTTTTTCAAAGAAAATGAACAATATTTTTTAAAAATGAAAACGCATGGAACCGCAAAAAAGGAGACCAACCAAAGTAATTATGAGGAAAAAGGAAAAATATGGAAGTGCCATGGTTTGTGCCCCAACTCCAGTTTATTCTACAAGGCAATAGTAATTAAAAACATAAATAGCAAAGTAAATGAACTTGCAGAAAACCCTAACCCTGCTGTCTCTCCCATTTGAGAGATGGTGGTGGCAGTCATGGTGATTTCTAAACACAAGGGTCATACTACATATGTAAAAATCTTCTGATTTTGTAAACCAATAGAATAAATTATAAAAAAATATGGAAAGAACTTTGTCTAGCCTGAATTTTGTCAAATTTCAATTCTAAGCAGTAAATGACCCAAAGCCCCTGACCAGAATTGACCCAGGAAAGACATCACTTCTGCACGACTAACAGAGAATGGGGGGCAGGAGGCCACAGTAAACGCCTCATCCGTGTTCAGTATCTGAGAATTTTTTGTGTTACTCATTTTATTATATTTTGTATACTTGCAGTGTATCTGTGATATCTCACA
Organism: Erinaceus europaeus; assembly: GCF_950295315.1. NCBI lineage: Eukaryota > Metazoa > Chordata > Mammalia > Eulipotyphla > Erinaceidae > Erinaceus > Erinaceus europaeus. The sequence continues at coordinate 125,514,900 of NC_080171.1, read as the reverse complement.
ATCTGTATAAGTACCGCGCGCTAACCGATTGCGCCACTGGAGCTCTGATATCTCACAATCTTAGAAGCCAGAGAGATAAAGAATAACACAGCAGTGAGGTCATTTATAGACGGATCCAATGTCTGCAATTTTAGTGGTGAACTGGAGGAAGCTATAGGGAACCATCAGAAAACTCAGCAAAAACAAAAGATACTACAACAAATGAAAATAATATGAGATGTGCTGGAGAGAAATTAATTCCCGTCACAAGGGTTTGAGAAGGAAAAAAAAATGAAAGTTTTATTTTTTAAAAAACAATAGTTCTGTTTTTGAGGTAACCTTGGTTAAAGACTGTGAATGTTTGAGGAGTACAATTTCTCTCCTCTTCAAGCTGTGTTCACACCCCTTCCAGAGCACCAGCGTTCTGCCCGCAGGTCTACTGATCCCCAGCCACCCTTGCAAGTCAACCTACCCCAGTCCCCAACACATTCTGCCAATGACATCTTCAGCCCAGGAGCAAATCCTCAGTCCCTCTGTTTCCAAAAGACATCACTGTCTCTTCCTGTGCAGACTCCTTTAATACTTGTCACGGTTCTGGTGTAGCGGGGCGTCTCCCCTTTACTTTACTGGGACAGGGGCCGGGAGATGGCACATTGGGTTGAGAGCACACATGATACAGGCCACACGGACCCGGGTGTGAGCCCCCGGTCAGTCCCCACCTACAGGGGGCAGCTTCACAAGCAGTGAAACAGGGCTGCAGGTGTCTCTCTGTCTCTTTACCTCTCTATCTCTCCCTCCCCTCTCAACATCTATCTGTCTCCATCTAGTACTAAAGTGAAGAAAACAGGTCCGGTACAATTGTTGACGCATCGTGCGACTTCATCTTGCTATGACTGAGGTTTGCAAGGCACCCCTTTCTGCTGCGGCCCATCAGGACCCGCTGCCCTGCTCACACCCTGCTCCATCCTTCCTCAGAGTGTCTGCTTTGGGGAAATGCTTGCTGTCCGAGTCTCACCTTAGCTCTTCCCTGCCGCCTTGCTCCTGAAGGTGCACCCGAGGGTGAGGCCCGCCGTAGCCGTTTCTTTCTGTCTGGAAGGACCTTCACCACCCTTCAGGCTCAATTGTGCACATGCAGTGTTCTCTTATTTGATACTGATGATCTAATTATGACAAGAACAGACCATAAATTTCGATAACAGCACTTTTGTAATTAAAATGTTGAGATTTCTAAATGGGTAAACCAGCAAAAAGTATTTGTTGTGGACAGTTAGATATGGACTGAATTTTAACCATCCATGGCAAGGAAGTCCAATAAATAATGACAGAAAACCATCACGGGAAGTTTTTGAAATGACACGGTTGGTGATTGTATCCTGTCTTAAATGAAAGATTGCCCTGGGGCACGCACACTTCTAGTGGAGCTGAGCCACACTGTTCACACACTCACTCTTGCTGGGATTGGTCTGACATCGGCAGGCTGCTAGATGATAATTAAAAATATTCTGCTGCCTTCATTGCTTTACAAAATCTTCCAGGGCTGGGTGGTAGCGTACCTGGTTAATCACACACATCACAGTGCACAGGGACCCGGGTTCAGGCCTCCAGGCCCCACCTGCAGGGGGGAAGCTTTGTGAGTGGTGGAGCAGGGCTGCAGGTGTCTCTCTCTCCCTCCCTTTCCCTCCCTCTACCCTCTTGATTTCCTGGAATCTCTGAATCAGTGTCTCTCCTCACCTGGAAAAGAAGAATTAAGGTGACAAGGGAATGCTGACAGCCTATCAGCTGACCTTAAGATATGAGTATCAGGGAGTCGGGCAGTAGCGCAGTGGGTTAAGCACACGTGGCGCAAAGCGTAAAGAGCGGCGGAAGGATCCCGGTTCAAGCCCCCGGCTCCCCACCTGCAGGGGAGTCACTTCACAGGCAGTGAAGCAGGTCTGCAGGTGTCTGTCTTTCTCTCCCCCTCTCTGTCCTCCCCTCCTCTCTCCATTTCTCTCTGTCCTATCCAACAATGACGACATCAATAATAACTACAACAATAAAACAACAAAGGCAACAAAATGGAATAAATAAAATTATAAATACTGAAAAAAGATATGAGTATCCTGGCTATTTTGCTGGGCCCAGTGTCTTCACCGAGTCTTTAAGTGTGGGAAGGGGGGCAGCAGATTCTGAGTCAGAGTGATGCAGTGTGGGAAATACTTGGCCAGCCAAGTGCTGGCTTTGCAGATAAAATGGTCACACATTAAGGAACAGTAGACAAGGCCACCATTAGCAGCTAGCAAAGAAAGGGCAGGGTTAGAGTTCCCAGAAGGAATGTAGCCCTGGCAACATCATCTTGAACTTTATTCAGTGACATCTGCTTCACACTCCTGATCTCTAGGACTGCGAGATAAATTGGTATTGTTCTAGCTTGTTATAGCTGTCAGGAAACTAGTATCATGCATATATCCTCTCTGTCTCCATTTGTAAGATGGCTTGCTTAATGGATCGACTTTTTTAATTGATTTAATAATGATTGTTAAAACTGTAGGATAAGAGGGGTACAATCCCACATAGTTTCCACCACCAGAGTTCTGCATCCCATCCCCTGCACTGGAAGCTTCTCTGTTCTTTATCCTCTGGGAGTATAGACCATAATTCTCTATGGGGAACAGAAGGTGGGAGTTCTGGCTTCTGTCATTGCTTCTCCACTGGACATGGGTGTTGGCAGGTAGATCCACACCCCCAGCCTGTGTCTGTCTGTCCCTAGTGGGGCAGGGCTCTGGGGAGGGGAGGCTCCAGGACACATGGGTGAGGGCGTCTGCCCAGGGAGGTCAGGATGGAATCATGGCAGCATCTGCAACTTGGTGGCTGAAAAGCATTAATATATAAAGCAGAACAATTTGTTTAATAATCAGGAACCTAAAGGTAAGAATATAGCAGATGAGATTTGAGGTCTCCATTTTGGAAAAGGCTAGGAAGTCTATTTTAGATATATTCCATCAAACTCAGCATCAAAAAAGCAAATGTCCCTATTAAAATATGGGAGAGGATATGAACAGAAGGCCAACAGACACATGAAAAATTGCTCCAGGTCACTGATTGTCAGAGAAATGTAAATAAAGACAATAAGGAGATACCACTTCACCCCTTAGATAATGTCAAACATTAAAAAAACAACAGCTGTAACAAATGCTGGAGGGGCTGTGGGGACAAAGGACCCTCCTGCACTGCTGGTGGGAATGTCAGTGGGTCCAACCTCTGTGGAGAGCAGTCTGGAGAACTCTCAGAAGGCTAGAAATGGACCTACCCTATGATCCTGCAATTCCCCTCCTGGGGATAGAGCCTAAGGAACCCAACACACCCATACAAAAAGAAGTTTCCATTTTGGACAGATCTTGAAACACACAATTCAACTACTCTGTTAATTTGAACT
>NC_080171.1:125424009-125506509 GCF_950295315.1 Erinaceus europaeus | reverse complement strand
TCTCACGTATTATTTAGACTTGGGACCTTAAGTCAGAATGGCATTTACAATGAAACTTGATTGTGAGAGCAATTCCATCCTGATCGCCACTTTTAAAAAATTATTTATTTATAAAAAGGAAACACTGACCAAAGCATAGCATAAGAGGGGTACAACTCCACACAATTCCCACCGCCAGAACTCCATATCCCATCCCCTCCCCTGATAGCTTTCCTATTTTTTATCCTCTGGGAGTATGGACCCAGGACATTGGCAGGTGGATCCATACGCCCAGCCTGTCTCTCTCTTTCCCTAGTGTGACAGGGATCTGGGGAATCAGAGCTCCAGGACACATTGGTGGGGTTGTCTGTCCAGGGAAGTCTGGTTGGTATCATGGTAGCATCTGGAAACTGGTGGCTGAAAAGAGAGTTAACATATAAAGCCAAACCAGTTGTTGATTAATCATGAACCTAAAGGCTAGAATAGTGCAGATGAAGAGTTTGGGGGGGGGAGGTCATCGTTCTGTAGATAGCTAGTAGACATATTTTAGTTATATTCCAAAGGTCCTGTGGCTATACTAGGTGTTTTTTTTTCTTCCCTGAGCCAGAAATCTGATATGCAGGTGGATCCTAATTATTGTCTGGGGAGATGATGTCATGGCTGGAAAAGGACCAGAAAGCTGGATCAGGCAAGAGAGTAGGTCACTTACTTTTATTGACATGGTGAATGACATTGATTGACTTACGTAAGTTGAACCAGCCTTGCATTCCTGGGATAAATCTCATTTGGTTGTGATCAGCAATCTCTTTGATATACTGCTGTATCTGGTTGGCTAGGATCTTGTTTAATATTTTGGCATCTATGCTCATCAGAGATATTGGTCTGTAGTTTTCTTTTTTTGCTGTGTCCCTATCTGCTTTTATCAGGGTGATGTTGGCTTCATAGAAGGGGGAAGGGAGTGTTCCTGTTTCTTCGATCTTGTGCAAGAGCTTTAGAAGTATAGGTAATAACTGTTTCCTGAAGGTTTTTTTTTAGAATTCGTTTGTAAAGCCATCTGGTCCAGGACTTTTGTTATTGGGAAGACTCTTAATAACTATTTCAATTTCTTTGTCTGTGATTGGTGCATTTAGGTTTTGTAGTTCTTCTTGGTTCAGTTTTGGAAGGGCATATGTTTCTAGGAATTCTTCCATTTCTTCCAGATTCTCTAGCTTGGTGGTGTATAGTTCTTCATAGAAGTTTCACGTGATTTTCTGGATTTCTGTGTTTTCAGTTGTGGCATCTCCTCTATCGTTTACAATTCTATTTATTTGAGTCTTCTCCCCCCCTTCTTCTTTTTTTTTTTTTTTTAGTGAGTCTGGCTAGGGGTTTGTCAATCTTGTTTAATTTTTCAAAGAACTAACATTTGGCTTCATTAATCTTTTGTATGGTTCTCTTATTTTCGATGTTGTTTATTTCTGCTCTAATTTTAGTGATTTCCATCCATCTGATGATTTTAGGGTTCCTTTGTTCCTTGTCCTCTAAGTCCTTAAGGCATGTAATAAGGTCGCTTATTTGAGCTTTTTCTTGTGTGCTTGGATGGCTATGAGTGTCCCTCTCAGTACTGCTTTAGCTGTGTCCCAAATATTTGGATAGCTTGTGTCTTCATTTTCATTTGTTTTCAGGAACATTTGAATTTCTTGCTTGAGTGCTTCTCTGACCCAGCGCTTCTTAAGCAGCATGTTGTTGAGTTTCCAAATTCTGTGACTTTTAGTAAATTTCTGTTTGTTGTTGAATGTTAGCTTTAATCCACTGTGGTCTGAGGAGATACTTGGGATGATTTCAATGCTCTTGAATTTGTTGATACTGTCTTTGTGGCCTTTGTGTCTTTTGTGGTCTATCCTTGAGTATGTGCTATGTGGATTTGAAAAGAATGTGTATTCCATCAGGCAGAAGTTGAAAAACAAGATCAGTAGAGAAAACACAAGTAGAACCTGAACTGGAATTGGCATATTAGACCAAAGTAAAAGAATCTGGGGGTGTAGAGGGGGAGAATATAGATCCAAGAAGGATGACAGAGGACCTAGTGGGGGTTGTATTGTTATATAGAAAACTGAGAAATGTTATGCAAGTACAAACTACTGTATTTACTGTCGAATGTAAAACATTAATTCCCCAATAAAGAAACTAAAAAAAAAGAATGTATATTCCAGTTTTCTGGGGTGAAGAACTCTGAAAATTTCCAGGAGGTCTAGTCTGTCCATCTCTTCATTCTCTTGTTTATTTGTTGATTCTCTGCTTCATTGATCTAAGTGTGAGAGTGGCGTGTTGAAGTCTCGCACTACTATTGTATTACTATTGATGTATTTTTGTAGTTCTTTCAGTAGGTGTTTGATGTATTTAGAAGGTCCCTCATTGGGTGCATAGCTGTTAATAATTGTTAAATCTTCTTGGCTGTTTGATCCTCTAATCATTATGTAATGTCCTTGCCTATCTTTTATTTAATTTAAAGTCTATTGTGTCAGAGATGAGAATGGCTGTTCCTGCCTGTTTTTGTGGTCCATTAGCCTGTATGGTAGTTTTCCATCCTTTCACTTTAAATCTGTGTTTGTCTTGTTGGGTCAGGTGGGATCTTGCACGCAGCATATCATTGGGTTGTGTTTTCTGATCCATCCTCCCACTCTGTGCCTTTTAATGGGTGAGTTTAAGCCACTGTTTTCATAAAGAGGACAAAGTGGACACAGGTCAAATGAGAGACAGAAATCTCTTTTTTTTTAATTTTGAAATTTAAAGTTTTTTATTATTATTATTTTTTAAAATTTAGAAGAAATTTTATTTTCACATGTCCTAAAATCAAGCCATGTTATCTTGATGGCATTCAAGGCCTCACTTTACTCTTAAGGAAACATTCATGAAGCTGCAGGTCATGAAGGGACCTATTAAAGTAGCTTATGTGCTGTACCTCTTTCCAGGACTTACATCAGAAAATTAAAAATATTTTTTTTGGGGGCATGTTACTGGTTTTCAAAAATGGGCCTTGGTAAGATTTTTCTTTTCTTTTCTCTTCTTTTTTAAATTTATTGGGGGATTAATGTTTTACAGCCGACATTAAATGCAGTAGTTTGTACATGCATAACATTTCCCAGTTTTCTACATAACAATACAGCCCCACTAGGTCCTTTGTTATCCTTTCCCAGGACCTGTCTTTTACTTTGGTACAATACACCAGCTCCAGGTTCTACTTGTGTGTGTGTGTGTGTGTGTGTGTGTGTGTGTGTGTGTGTGTGTGTGTGTGTTTTCTAATCTTATTTTTCAACTTCTGCTTGAAAGTGAGATCATCCCATATTCATCCTTCTGTTTCTGACTTATTTCACTTAACATGATTTCTTTAAGCTCCATCCAAGATCGGCTGAAAACAGTGAAGTCACCGTTTTTAATAGCTGAGTGGTATTCCATTATATATATAGACCACAACTTGCTCAGCCACTCATCTGTTGTTGGACACCTGGGTGGCTTCCAGGTTTTGGCTATTACAAATTGTGCTGCTGTGAACATATGTGTACACAGATGTTTTTGGATGGGTGTGTTGGGTTCCTTAGGATCTATACCCAGGAGAGGAATTGCAGGGTCATAGGGTAGGTCCATTTCTAGCCTTCTGAGAGTTCTCCAGACTGTTCTCCACAGAGGTTGGACCAATTGACATTCCCACCAGCAGTGCAGGAGGGTTCCTTTGACCCCACACCCTCTCCAGCATTTGCTGCTGTTACCTTTTCTGATGTGTGACATTCTCACAGGAGTGAAGTGGTATCTCATTGTTGTCTTTATTTGCATTTCTCTGACAATCAAAGACTTGGAGCATTTTTTCATGTGTTTCTTGGCCTTTTGGATCTCTTCTGTGGTGAATATTCTGTCCATAACCTCTCCCCATTTTTGCATGGGGTCATTTGTTTTCTTGCCGTTGAGTTTGGCAAGCGCTACAGTTAACAGTAAATACAATGATTTGTACATGCATAACATTTCTCTGTTTTCCAGATTTTCCTTGTATGTTCAGATGCAGAGTGTGATCGTCTTTGTGTTTATTATTCTGTTACTCAGGTTTCTCTCTCTCTTTCAGTCTTTTGGGGCAATGGAAAACAGTTCAATACCATTTTCAAAATTTACAGAAATACCACTGGCCTTCTGTCTTCTTAGAATCTCTACAGATTTTCTAGTTCAATGACCCTCATGAATACTCATGTCCCTCAGGACTTTGGGATTTTCAGAAAGGCAGCTGTTCTGGGGCATCTGATTAGAAGTAAATACATGCACATAATTTCCTAATACTCAGTGGAGTTCAGACATGTTGAGAAAGCTCTGTTGACACAAATTGTTTTTTTTTTTTTTTACTCATTGTACAGATCTGAAGGTGTAGTTCCTGAAAATAGAAGCTGTAAGTATGCATCAGAGGAACTTAAATGTTTTCTTTAAAAAATATATTAATGATTTGATGACAATTAACAAGATTGTAAGATAACAGGGGCAGAATTCCACACAGTTTCCATCACCAGAGTTCCCTGTCCCGTCCCCTCCATTGGAAGCGTCCCTGTTCTTTATCCCTCTGGGAGTATAGACCAGAATTCTTTATGGGGAGCAGAAGGTGGAGTTGTGGCTTCTGTAATTGCTTCTCCACTGGACATGGGTGTTGGCAGGTAGATCCACACCCCCAGCCTGTGTCTGTCTTTCCCTAGTGGGGCAGGGCTCTGGGGAGGAGAGGCTCCAGGACACATTGGAGAGGTTGTCTGCCTTGGAAAGTCAGGATGGCGTAATGGTAGCATCTGTAACTTGGTGGCTGAAAGGCGGTAGGATAAAAAACAGGACAAATTGCTTAATAAACAGGAACTCAAGGTAGGAACAGAGCAGGTCAAAGTAGGGGTTTCCTGGATCACATCAAATTGATGGGGTTTACAGTCAACAATGTTTATACCCCTTTCCCATATGAGGGAGCTACTCTCTTCCCTGATCCAGCTTTCTGGTCCTTGTCCAGCCATGACATCATCTCCCCAGACAATAACTCAGGGAAAAAAAAAAAAGACAGGCTCAGGAAAAAAAAAAAAAAAACTAGTATAGTCACGGGCCCTTTGGAGTATAACTAAAATATGCCTACTTAGCTATATACAAAATGGAGACCCCCAACTCTTCAGATGAACTTTTCCAGCCTTTAGGTTCATGATTAGCCAGCACTTTTTTGGGCTCTATATGTTAACTCTTTTTTCAGCCACCAGGTTCCAGATGCTACCATGATGCCCACCAGACTTCCCTGGATAGATGACCCCACCAGTGTGTCCTGGAGCCCTGATTCCTCAGAGCCCTGCCCCACTAGGGAAAGATAAATCAGGCTGGGAGTATGGATCCACCTGCCAACACCCATGTTCAGCGGGGGAAGCAATTACAGAAGCCAGACCTTCCACCTTCTGCTCCCACAATGACCCTGGGTCCATGCTCCCAGAGGGATAGAGAATAGGAAAGCTATCAGGGGAGGGGGTGGGATATGGAGTTCTGGTGGTGGGAACTGTGTGGAGTTGTACCCCTCTTATCCTATGGTTTTTGTCAGTATTTCCCTTTTATAAATAAAAATTATAAAATAAAGGAAAGTAGGGATCTTTGTGTGGGAAGCAGCTAGAAGTCAATTTACATAGGTCCCAAGGGGCCTATGACTTTAGTAATTTTTGTCCAGGCCTGATAGCTAATATGCAGTTGGCCTAAAAATATTGTCTGTGAAGATGGTATTAGGGTTGAGAATAGGACTAGAAAGCTGGATTAGGACAGAGAATAGCTCCCAAACTTGAGGAAAATATATAATCACCATTAACTGTTTACCCCACCAATCTGAGCGAGGGCCCATACCTATTTCTTTTAAACACATGAGCCTGTGTGGCCCCTGAGTCCCTGCCAGTCTGAGCTCACAGTCCATGGCCACAGCTGGAACATTCTAGGCCTGTGCTTGTGGTGTGCGGTCTGGAAGTCCCTGAGAACAGGTCTGTGGTGAGCCTTTGAGCCATCATATGCATATATTTGCCAACAACTTCAGAAACCGGAAGGTTTTGCAGGAATGAACATTTCACAGCTTCTAGACTTTGCCAGAGTCGTTGCAAACCACAAAACTAAGGCAAAAAAGAGGCAGGTAGACAGACAGATGAAGACTGAGGCAGCAACCCTGGCAGCGGCCCTCCAAAGGCACGGGGCCAGCTGGCTGGAGAGAAAGCGACAGGGATAAGCACAACAGGAGACTCCCCCTCAGCAAAGATGAGTGCCGTCGCTGTGAAGACAAGGGGCACTGGAAGAAAGACTGTCCACAAAGCGAGCCATCCCACAGACAGGGCAGGGCCTGTCACAACACAACGGATGCCCTTCTGATGACTTGAGGCTGCAAGGGGGGGCGCCCCTCGGACTGTGACTCAGAATAGGACAGACTGGGCTCTTTCTCCTTTGGCCCTTGAGAGACCATGGTCTCAGTGAAGCTAGAGGGCCGTGACATGGATGTTATCCTTGGCACGGGAGCAGCTATCTCAGCCATAAACACCCAGCAGGTGCCTGAGCAAACAGACCCCAGGCCTGTCTCCTGTTTGAGGTGTGGGCGTGTGGGCTCGGAGGACACAGAATCCAGCATCAATCCCTCTACATCCCAGACTGCCCAGCTCCCTTACCGGGAAGAGACCTCACACTTTTAAAATCTTAATTTTTAAACACCATATCATATTAAGTTCTTTTAAATCTGTAGATTTTTCAAGCTAGAGACAAAGTGATTAAAAATACATGGCTTACCTTCTAAAGAAGGAAACAACTTACTTTTCAACCACAGATAACAGTTTTAAGAAAGTTATCTTGTAGTGTATAGAAGTCTCATGCTAGAATGGATGGACCATCAGTGTAAGTACTTCCACTTCATGGAAGAGGAAATAAGCTCAGGGAAGTCCCCTGAGTTGCCTAGAGGGAAAGATGGCTAGTGGTAGAGTTAGGAGACTTCAGTTTTGCTTAGTTCTGGCTGCTTTCTGACATTTTCAAAAAATTTTTTTAATTGTTTTTTAATTGTTTTGTTAATATTTATTTATTCCTTGTTGCCCTTGTTGTTTTATTGCTGTAGTTATTATTGTTGTTGTTATTGATGTCATTGTTGTTGGATAGGACAGAGAGAAATTGAGGGAGGAGGGGAAGACATAGAGGGGGAGAGAAAGATAGACACCTGCAGACCTGCTTCACCGCCTGTGAAGCGACTCCCCTGCAGGTGGGGAGCCGGGGGCTCGAACCTGGATCCTTAAGCAGGTCCTTGTGCTTTGCGCCACGTGCGCTTAACCCTCTGCGCTACCGCCCAACTCCCCATTTTCAAATTTTATTACTACTAAGTGCCATCAAGAAAAAAAAAAACTTAGCAAGGTTTTAGATAAATCATACTTTCACCACAATCGACATGGAGTCAAATATTGACTTTTGGACTTTACACATATGTATTATTCATATTATTATCTTTGTTTATTGGATAGAGACAGCCAAAAACCAAGGGAGTATGGAAAGGTAGAGAAAGAGACAGAGAGACACCTGCAGCGCTGTTCACCTCTGGCGAAGCTTTCCCCCTGCAGGTGGGGACTGGGGACTCAAACCCGGGTCCTTGAACAGTGTCACATGTGCGCTCAGGCAGGTGCAACACCATGGGCCCTAACATAAGCTCTTTGAAAACCTAACTTAGCACACACTAGGGATAGAAAATGATTTGTGGGGGTCGGGCGGTGGTGCAGCAGGTTAATTGCAGGTGGCGCAAAGTGCAAGGACCGGCGTAAGGATCCCAGTTCGAGCCCCCAGCTCCCCACCTGCAGGGGAGTCACTTCACAGGCGGTGAAGCAGGTCTGCAGGTGTCTGTCTTTCTCTCCCCCTCTCTGTCTTCCCTCCTCTCTCCATTTCTCTCTGTCCTATCCAACAACGACGACATCAATAACAACAGCAACAATAACTACAACAATAGAACAAGGTCAACAAAAGGAAATAAATAAAAATTAAAAGAAATAAAATGATTAATTTCTCCTGAAAATTATAGCTTGTCTGGGATACAGACAAAAGTGAAGCCAGGTCCCCAGAGCAAGCGCTCTAGCTTCCAGAGCTTTCCCAAGACTTAAATTTCTACTTCAAGACTTAAATCTTTAAAGATAGTTTACAATTTGGTATTTGCATATCTTTCATCGTAATGAAAGGAAAGTTTAACAATGGTAGAGGCTCAAGACAAGCAGCTATGGCCTAAGAAAGATCAAAGATAAATGGTGTGAACATGAATCCTCTTTCAAGAGCAGAACAGAAAGCAGAAAAATGCAGGTGGGCCAGGATCTAGAGAAGAGACTTCTGTTACTGGGTGACAGAAGGAAACACTGTCACCTGCTTTGACACTAGGCAGGAGAATTTAGTAGAGAAAAGAGCAGGGCCAGGCGGTTGCACACCTGGTTAAGCGCTCACATTACAGTGCACAAGGACCCAGGTTCAAGTCCCTGGCCCTCACCTGCAGGGGGAAAGCTTTGCGAGTGGTGAAGCAGGGCTGCTGGTGTCTCTCTGTCTCTCTCCCTCTCTCTCTGTTTCTATCTAATAATAAATAAAATAAATTTTTTTTTTAAAAAAGGAGCAACATGGGATTGATTGCTTTACATCATGGTCAGGTGCTTGGGCTTTCACATCAGTCTTGGGATCGAGTCTCATCTCGGCCACGAGTCTTCACAGCTAGTGCTGAACCTCTCCTGTGTCCCCCCTGAAGCCACAGGAATGAACAGAGCCTGGCATTTCAGCATGCGCACAGATGTCAGTGAACAGATTCATAATCCCCACACACATACCATCTGGCTCACAACAAAGGTGCTCATAAAATTCAACCAGAAAAAGTATTTTTCAGTTAGTGATATTCATGGATTATTCATATGAAAAATATGAGCCGTGGCTTCTACGTTGTATCACTGTGTTTCTTCGTACTTAGAACACAAAGATATAAAATGATATTTATAATATGCAGAAAAATGGCCAAATGAAATGAAAAGATAGGACTTTTTTAATAATCTTGCTGAGAATGTGTGTTTAATTTTAGCCCAAGAACTTTTATACCAACTAGAGAACATCAGGTGAAATACAATCATGAACACAGAGAAATTGAATTTCTAAAATGATGGGAAAACACACTTTATAAAAGAAAACACTACATTTTAAACAGCACATGACTGCACATTCCCTCTGTCTGTCCATTCTTTCTGTGGTAAACACATTTCAGAATCCCTTGAGGTCTCAGGAGTTGAGTGGCTGGCTAGGAATGGCCGGAGTGTCACCCTGAGAGGAGTTCTGCTTGGAGCAGTCACAGGCAGCCCCTGAAATGGTCCTCCCTTACGTACTCAGTAGGACATGTGGTGCGTCATCAACCTGACGAGGTGACAGAGATGCCCCTGGAGTGGTCCCTGCCCAGTGTCTTGTAGTGAACGAAGAGCCACTTGGCTGTCTCTGGGCAAGGTGTGCAGTGTTCAGATGTGCACCAAAGCTCAGTGCAGGACACAAGGCCTGGCGGGTACAGGAGGGCGTGCGGGCAGCTCAGGGCAGGACACAAGGCCTGGCGGGTACATGAGGGCGTGCGGGCAGCTCAGGGCAGGACACAAGGCCTGGCGGGTACATGAGGGCGTGCGGGCAGCTCAGGGCAGGACACAAGGCCTGGCGGGTACAGGAGGGCGTGAGGCAGCTTGGGGTGTTCTCAGCATGGGCTAAATTGTCATGTTCCATGCAGGGTGAGTGAGGCCTGGCACTCATTAGTGGGTGGATAGTGCTCTGGGCAGTGCCACTGTGGGCAGGATGTGACCCGGCGGTCTCGGTCTCCAGCTGGGTGCGTGGACTCTGGCAGGTGACATGGTTAGGCGTCCCTCCCTGGACTCAGGCTTGACAGGGGCCTGACTGGTTCCACTATAACGTGCAGTTTCTGGAGGGTTGTGTTGACCCCCGCACCCCAACCTCGGAGCAGCAGGACAGAGCTGGGGCCAGGGGCCAGATGGCTCTCCGTGGGATCATGGTGTGGCTGGATGGAGCCCAGCTGGCTCCTTTCTGAGGACCCTTTCAAGTTTGGAGGCATGAGGTCTGGTGGGCTTCTGCAGGCAGCTCCGGGGACTGGGACCTGGGGAGGGGTCCAGGCAGACTGTGCTGAGGCATGAGACCTCCGGGTGGGTCTGCTAGACCCTGGGGGCCTGGACTGGGCAGGGGCACTCTCCCAGTGGATCCCCTTGGGGGCCTGGACTGGGCAGGGGCCCTCTCCCAGTGGATCCCCCTGAGGGCCTGGACTGGGCAGGGGCGCTCTCCCAGTGGATCCCCCTGGGGGCCTGGGCAGCAGGAAAGACTCCATGTCACTGGGCTGCTTTAGTTTTCACAGAGTCCCGAGGGAGGCCTGTGTTTTCCGCAGCCCTGTAGCCTTGCACTGAACCCTGTGACGGAGGGATCCGTCCTCAGCTGCTCTTCCTCTGCCTTGGACCTTATGTGCTCAGCAACTAGCCCCATATTAGTCAGTTCCTGTAGTTCTCATCATCGACACTCTTGCTATCTCAGTTGTGTAGACAGTAATACCAGAGCTGCTAGTCTCTCTCTTTCTTAAAATTTTTGTTAGTGATTTAATGATTAACAAGATTGTAAGGTAACAGGGATACAATTCCATATGGTTCCCACCACCAGGCTTCTGTGTGTGTCCCATCCCCTCCATTGGAAGCTTCCCTATTCTGTATCCCTCTGGAAGCCTGGACCAGAGATCTTTATGGGAAGCAGAAGGTGGGAGTTCTGGCTTCTGTAGTTGCTACTCTGCTGGACATGGGTGTTGGCGGGCATTGGATCTTCTCTTATATCCATATTTTTGGAAGAAAGCAAGTTCAATAGCATACTCACCTGCAAATTCTAGAACTGACTTACTAACACAGTTATTTGCTTTTTCCTTGATGTTCCTGTCTAAATAATGCAATGTCCAGGCCTTTTGTTGGTCTGGCTGTGCTGAGCATTTCTGCTCCTGACCTGTGTCCCGTATGTCCCACCATTTTCAGACTGACATGGGCTGTGGTCAGTGCGTGGGGACAGGTTCTCTCTATGCTGCGTCAGGTGACTGGCGCATGCAGTGAGCCAGTCCAGTTCTTTTGTTTTTTCTTTAGCCAAGTCTGAGCTTTGATTCATTTCACAGCAGAACTGGAATTTGAGCTTTTCTGTTGCCAGGCCTGGGATCTAAACATTGACAGTATTCCACATATTTAATTTGATTCTTAAGTAAGTTAACTGCTTTTGAAGCTGGAAGTACTTCCCTGATTTACACATCCCTATGCACCTGTGAGTGATACACCCTCACCTCTCCCTCTCTGTTTCCCCCATGCCACTGTGGACATATTTCCTTCAAGCACTCCATCATGATCTATGAAAAAGTGTTGGCAGAGAGTTGAAAACCTGCCTGGGTGTGAACTCACATTGGCCATTCTCTCCACCATGTGTAGCGTGGACTGTCAGGAATGATGGTGCCATCCTCCCCCCTCCTCTCTGCAGGGTAAGGGTAGTGGTGAGTGTTTTTCTATCTTGATTCTCTGATGTGTTTTTCTAATATCATGATTTGATAGCTTATGTGACTTTTTAATGTTGTGTAGGTGAAAGTGAGGGTATCTGGTGATTTTCTTGGACTCAAAGCACATGAAAATCGGGGCCTGATTGAGCACACGTGACAATGTGTAAGGACTTGAGTTTGAGCCCCTGTCCCCACCTGCAGGGGGAAGCTTTGTGAGTGGTCAAGCAGGGCTGCAGGGGTCTCTGTGTTTCTCTCCCTCTCTCCCCTTTCCATCTCATTTTCTAACTGTCTCTACCCAATAAATAAATAAAGATAAAAAAAAAAGATGAAAATCTCCACAATGGCTCTGGGATACAATTTATCCTTTCTATCATAACAGTCCCTTGCAAACAGTGAGTGCTGTGTATGCTTTCTTCTCAGCTGAAGAAGTGTACACTGTGTGAAGCTCAGCACGCCATGTCCTGGGGTAAGATGCTCAGTGAGCGTAGTCAAGGCCTTTTCTTTCTCACTTGCCCTGTTGTTGAGACCGTTGCTCAGTTTTTTCTGGTCTTTCTCTAAGTAAATGGTGAAGCCGTCTGTGAATTGTTCTGTTTAGATTCTCAGTTTTGACTTTGCTGCCTGTGCAAACAGCTGGATGAGCAATCACGGAGCTTTCTCCAGATGGGCAAAGAACAGCTGTTCTGCTTCACCTTCACTCCAGGGCCTGGTCTCTGTGGTGTGTCATTGGCCTGTGAGCAGCTGACTCGGCAACGTGTGTTTTTAAGAATTTGCTCTTCTCACTCGAGGTTCCTGCAGCCCAGAGAAAATGCTCAGCTGCTAACACTTGAGACACAAGTTAGCTTTAATGATGAGGAAGAGTGTCTTGCTGTAAAATCTTACACTGTCACCATGGTATTCTTTAAAAAATATATACCTCGAGTCACCCAATTTTTAGAATTTGAAACTTTGAGGTAGCACTCTTTTATTTGTTTAAGAGAAGCCTCAAAGATGGCTCAGAAGCAGTAGGGGAGCAGCAATGGGCTGAAGAGAAGTGACAGGACTGGAAAGGGGAGCGTTCTCCCATTCTCCAAGCCTCTGCACAAGCTCATGTGAGCGCTGGCCTGTGGCGTTCCCTTCCCAAGTCAACTTCTGTTTCCAGAACAGGGCCGGTCAGATGCACCTCCTCATGAGCCATTTGTTCCTGAGGGGTTAATGCTCTACAGCGCAGCCATTGGCACGTGCGGACAATTGCACTAAGTACCAGGCCCCCAGAGTTGTTTTTTTTCCTCCCTTCTGCCCCCCTGCTCCCCAGAGTCCTTTGCTTTGGTGCAGCTCTCCGTGTTCGTGCATGTTTCACCCTGCTCTCCCGCCCCATCCCTGCTGTGTAAACCCCTGCTAATAAGTGAGGCCCTTTGGTATCTGTCCTTCTCTTTTTGGCTTATCTCACTCAACATGATGTCCTCAAGTTTCATGCAAGAGGAAAAGGAGGTGACTTCATCATTTTTAGCAGCTGAGTAGTATTCCATCAGATATATATGCCACAGTTGTTGTTTCTAACCCTCATCTGATGCTGAACATCTGGGTGGCTTCCAGGTTGTGGGGATTACAAGCTGTGCTGCTATGCACACAGGTGTGCACAGACCTCTTCTGACAGCTGTTTCTGTTTCATTTGGGTAAATTCCCAGGAGAGCGATCACCGGGTCGCAGGGAAGGTGCACGTCTGGTGCCCTGAGACGCTCCAGCCTGCTCCCCACATACACACTGTCAGAAAAAGGCTGAAGGATTCTGGTACAGCTTTTTAATGCAAGGAAAACAGCATAAAGTTCTTTGTACTGAGGGGAATTCTCAGGAAGCTCAGTAAAGAGAAGTTTAGGAGATTGTTTGTCTGGGTAATATATAATGGCCGCAGCTCCCCTTTTTCTGCCATCAGTAAAGACTGTAGGAGCAGAGGGAATGGGATCCCGAGAGAAAAGTTTAGGTGCTAGTAGAGGCAGAAGAGGTAAAGAAGCTATGAATTTATTAGAAGGAAAATGGTTATCTATTTGTCCTGGAAACCCCACGAAGCTTATGGCAAAGCGAGAATGATGGCGTATAAGCCACTCTGTATCTGTGAGAGAAAAGGGCAGAATGATTAAATCCGGTTCTTTCCCTAATACCTGCACAGACCTATTTCTCCCTTGGCGAACCATGAATGCTAACGCGTCTATCTCAGTGAGGAGTCTTGGAGCTCCTCCTACTGGCGTGTGAAGCCACTCGAGAACCCCATGGTCTTGCCACAATGCCCCTACTACTGTGGAGGTGGAGTTGAAGATTAGAAGGTTTACCGGAGAGGAGGGGGAGAATCGAACAAGGTGCATATCCTGGAGGGCCTGGTTAACCCTTTCCAGTGCCAAGGAGGCCTCGGGGGTTAACTTACATTTTGAGGAGGGCTGTTTGTTTCCTTTCAACAGGTCAAACAGTGGTTGGAGGCAGCTTGTAGGCAGATAGAGATACTGCCTAAGCCAATTTAAATTTCCTAGAAAACTTTGTAAAGAAGCAAGAGTAAGGTTAGAAGTAAAGGTGACATTAGGGTTTAAGGGACGAATTTGCGTTAGAGAAATCTCTGAACCTAGGAAAGATATTGGAGGAATTAGCTGTATCTTCTCAGGAGCTACATTAAGGCCGCTTTTCTTTAATGCAGGAATGAGAAAATCACGTAAGGCATAGAGATCTGTATCTGATTTTCCCCATATTAAAATATCATCTGTATAATGAAAAACATTAGGGCCCTTATGAATATATGGGAAAAGGGCAGATTTAACAGCCTCCTGACAAATTGTAGGACTATTGGCCATACCCTGGGGCAGCACCACCCATTCAAATCTGTCAGCAGGGCTGGCGTTATTAATAGAAGGAACAGAGAAGGCAAAACGTTTACAATCTTGCGGATGCAAGGGGATAGAGAAAAAACAATCTTTTATATTAATAGCTATGATTGGACTTCCCGTGGGAATTGCAGAAGCAAGAGGCAAACCCCTTTGGGGGGAGCCCCAGACCTGCATGGTTTTATTTACCACATGGAGATCTTGGAGGAGGCGCCATTTTCCCGAGTGCTTTTTAATCACAAAGACAGGAGTATTCCATGGGCTTCGAGAATGATGAATGTGTCCCAAGGATAACTGCTCTCGGACGAGCTCATTTAAAATTTCTAGTTTATCCCTAGCTAAAGGCCACTGTTCCATCCAGACAGGCTCATTAGAAAGCCAGCCTAAGCAGGGAGTTTGCATATGAACAGTGGCAGTTAGTAGTGGGAGTGCTGATTAGATCTGGTCTCACAGGAGCAAGTGTTACACTCTGCAGAGGCATCTGTGGATATCCTAACATCAAGACATTCCAGAAGATCCCTGCCCAGTAGGTTGGTGCTAATATCAGCTACCAAAGGGCAGAAGTGTCTGGTAGAACCTTCCGGGTCTTCCCACATGAGTGAGTCTCGTGTGCGAAATGATGGGGTCACCCCTCCTACTCCATGTATACTGGGTCCAGGGAGGAGTGCCCAATCTTGGAGAACCTCTTCTTGCCTTAAAATCGTCTTTTCTGCCCGTGTCAATCAAAAATTTAAAAGGAATATTGCTAATCTTTACTGTCATAGAAGGGTGACCTCATTCTAAAACAGGAGTGGTCCACAAAATCTCAGGCCCCAAATTTGTACCATTCAGAGGTGTGCCATCTTTATGAAATTTGGAAATTTATGAAATCTCTCTTCCAATGAAGCCCTCTGTGACATCTGGGACAAACAGTACATGGCTTCTGGCTCCCTGACTGAAGACAGGGTTGTCCTGATTGGAGGTGGGGTTGCCCTGACTGGAGGCGTGGTAGCTCTAACTGAAGGCGTGGTCGCAGCTTATCTGGACATTGGTTACGCCAATGCCCTTGGCGACCTCACTGAAAGCAGGCCCCATTTTGATTACGTGGGGTAACTGCATAAACCTGTGTCAAAGCGGGTGTCCCATAAGAGCCTGATGTAAGTTCCTGTGTCGCTAAAATCCAATTATCTGGGTGTAGGTGTTTAAGATTAAGGCATGCCTGATAGAATTGTGGTATCATGCCATCCCAGACAATAGAACGCAAGAGGAAAGAGAGGATTTCAGGATTATATACCTTTCTCTCTAAGCTTGTCCTCACCCTTGAGATGAAGCTCGCTAATGATTCATCAGTGCCTTGGCGAAGAGAATTAATGGGAGCTGAAGAATCTACATTGGTTGGGGTCACCCTTTCCCATGCTTGTGTTGCGCAGATGCGTACCTGTTCAAAATAACCAGTTGGAAACCTGGCTTCTGCCTGCTGAGTTCCAGATTCAAATGCTCCTGCTCCAAACAAAGCATCAAAATTCCACTCTACCTGTTTGTTACTATTTTCCTGCGATTGTCTAGAGCATTCATCACGGAAGCATGCTTTCCATTGTAGGTAGAGGGGGTCTGGGAGTGCAGCACAAGCCATGTCTTTCCAGTCCTGGGGGGTGTTAAGGTGCTGGTAAAAACTCCTTAAAATGGACTTAGTCCATGGTGCATGAATTTCGTCCTCCCTGACCCGCTTGTCTGAGTTCTCTAGAGGTATATGGGTGCCACGCCTGAGGATTTTGTCTAGAGGGGGCCACGTTTACTGGGAAGGTGTGGATTTGGTTCGATGATGCTGGGGAGAGAGCTACGAAAGTGGAAGGTGCTGTGGAAACTGCTGTAGTGGCCGCAGGGGAAACAGAACACATATCTATGGGGACGGACCTCTCTGGGGTGGACTGCACATGGTTTAAGGTCCCTAAATGCTGAAAAAATATCCTTTAACCCTTATATCTCAGCCTCAAGGTCTCTTAATGGTGAGGTGTCAGCAGGGGGAGGATTTAGGGAAGCAGGAACCAGAACCAGGTCAACAGAAGGCGGGCTTAGAGGAGCGGAAACTGGAACTGGACCGGCAGGAGGCGGGCTTAGAGAGTGGAAACCGGAACTGGGCCAGCAGGAGGTGGGCTTAGAGGAGCAGAAACCAGAACTGGGCTGGCAGTATCAGCTGGGGGCGGGGTCAAAGGAGGAGCCGCTGAACACGTGTGCGAGTCTGTGGGAACAGAAGTTTTGGGGCTAACTGCTGATCGCTTAAGGCGTTTAAGTTTTGCACACGTATGCTTTAACTCTTGTATCTCAGCCTCAAGTTTGCTTACCCTCATGGCAGAACACCTTGTACATATCTTGTAAGTGGTAAATATAGCCATGAGAACCCACAGTGTAGCGAAAATTAAAGCATGTCTGATATCGAGAACCTGTCCTAGAAGAGAAGGATATAATGTCTGGGACACCTCCTCATAAAACGAAAAACATCCCATGGTGGAGGGAAACGCAGGGCCACAGAGGTGGGTGGATGCCACTTACCTGTGTCTGGGCAGCTTTTGGGGACCTCAGGCCAGGCCACCCAGTGGGGCGTGGGTGCAGGACACGATGGGTGCCAGGTGTTGGTTGTGGCCAGGTGTCGGGCTGCACCGTGGAGAAGAGAGAGGAGGTCCGGAGCAAGTGGGTACTCAAATCTTTATTATAGGATGGGGTGGTGGCTCAGGCCACGTGGAGTCAGCCGACAATGGCCGTCCCCACTACCTCACCATGGGGCGAGAAAGGACAGGGCGCAGAAAGAGAGCCGAAGGAGCCCAGAGAGAGGGGGGGAGGTAGCTTTTATTGGGCCATAACCAGGGATGACGTGTGGGGGCCAGGATTGGTTGAAGGGGGCACTGATAGGATTTCATGGGGCGTGGTAAAACCTGGGGGCGGAACTGCATCAGAATAATTCCTCAGCATCCATGTCTGGTGCCCTGAGATGTTCCAGCCCGCTCCCCACAATGACGGGAACATCCCGCTCTCCCACCAGCAGCACAGACGCGTTCCTTTCCCCACATCCTCTCCAGTATTCCCCATTTCTGTCCTCCCTGGTGAAGGACGTTCTCACAGCTGTGAGGTGGCATCTCTTTGTCTTTATTTACCCTTCTCTGAGGATCAGTGACCTGAGCAGCTTCTCAGGAGACTGCTGGCCATCCAGATCTCTTCCCCAGTGCAATGTCTGTCTGTGCCCTGGCCCCATTTTCTCATGGGGCTGCTTGGCTTTGGTGGTGAGTTTACTGAGCTCTTGGTGTATTTTGGCTACTAGTCCTTTGTGATGTGTCCTGGTAGAGATCTCCCCCATGCTGTGGGGCATTTTCTGTTTGGGTGAGGCGCCCTTTTGCTGTGCAGAAGTTCTTCCGTTTGATGTAGTCCCACTGGTGTATTTTCCACTCAATTTCTCTATGCCTCTATCTATTAATAAATAATGATTTTTTTTTTCCAGAAAAGATCTTCTCCCATTCTGTAAAGAGTCTCTTTGTTTGGGTGATGGTTTCTTTTGCTGTGCAGAAGCTTTTCTATTTGATGTAGTCCCATTGGATTACATTTGTTTTGTCTTCCTTGCAACTGGACTGGGTCACTGATGATATGTATGAAGTTTAGATGGAAAAGAGTTTTTCCAATGTTTCCCTCTAAGTCTTTGTTGTATGCTTTACATTGGGTTGTTCTAGCTCTCCCCCTGCCAAGAAAATTGGTTCAGTCCTGCTAGTTTTGCAGGCCCACTTGGCCCCGCCCCAAGGAACCCTGAGAGAGTTCCAGAGTTCCAGAGTTCGAGAGGGCTTGGCGCCGCTGCGGGGGAAAGAGGCAAGAGAGTTCTGTTTGGTGATTAGTTTGGGTTAGTTTATGAATCGTTGTTCCTGAATAAAGAAATACAGCTTCTCTGCCCAGCCGTATGTCTCTGGTCGTCTCTGTTACCCGCCCATGAAGCTAGCCCGGCCAACTGGAGCCTCTGAATTTTAACAACAGTCTTGATAGTTTATGGTCTAACATCCAAGTCCTTGGTCCATTTGGATTTTGTTGTGTGTGCTAAAACGCACTGGTTCAATTTAATTATTCTGCATGTTTCAACACAATTTTCCCAACACTGTTTGTTGAAGAGACTCTCCTTTCTCCATTGAGTAGTTTTGGCTTCTCTGGAAAAAATTAATGTCCATAGATGGTGGGGAGAATTTTCATTTTTTAATGCAGTATCAGGGAATTAGCCCAAGATGTCAAGCTTGTGTGGCACAGTGATGCCACTTCCCAGTTCAATTTTCATTCTCTGTGTGTGTTTGTTTTAATTTTTTATACACACAGAGAGAAATTGGTGAGGTATATAGGGAGAGAGAGAGAGAGAGAGAGAGAGAGAGAGAGAGAGAGAGAGAGAGAGACTTGTAGCAGTTGCTTAACTGCTTACAAAGTTTTCCCCTGCTGGTGGGGGCTGGGCTGAGCCTGGACAAGATCAAACACTGGTGCCCTTGGCCATGCCTGGAGCTCAAGCCTGAAAAGCCTTCCTGTTTGTGGAGTTGTATACAGAGCCTCAGGATGGCTCCAAGTTTGTTTATTCTTTTATATTATTTATCAGAGAGGGTAAATGATTTTAGAAGAGTTTTCTTCAGTCAGCAGTGGCTTGATATCCGAAATATGGTTTCTGATCAGCTGAATGAGGATAGAGCCAACACTGCTTTTTAAAAATTTTATATTATTTTCTTTTACTACCTTTTAAAATCTATAATCATTTGTTAAAAGATGTCCTGTATTATATGTTAGCTATAAACTGTAATTACGTAAAGAACATCTATGAAATCATTTAAAGTGATTTTTTATCACCTTTATTTCTGGGATAGAGACAGCCAGAAATCAAGAAGAAAAGGGCAGATAGAGAGGGAGAGAGACAGAGAGACACTTGCAGCCCCGCTGCACCACTCCTGAAGCTTCTCCCCTGCAGGTGGGGGCTGGGGGTTTGAACCTGGGTCCTTGTGCACTGTAACACGTGCTCTCGACCAGGTGCGCCACCTCCCAGCCCCCCAGTTTTATTTGTCAAGTCTTTGCCAGTGCCCCCTTGTAAGGGTTCCACTTTTGTTTTTAAGTACTTCACTCTTTATGAATCTTAAATTAAGTAATACATATTTAAATAATAGTTACTATCCAATACATATTTTATGCTTTTATATTGTTACTATTTTGCCAATTAAAACCTTACCAGTGTATACTTTTTAGACAGGTTGTGAGGGATTGGTACTCTGGTTACTTCCTTAAATCTCTTGCTCCTGGGTTTTGCACGTGCTATTCTGTCTTGAAGAAATGTGCATTTTGGATGATAATTTCCATTTGTCTAAACTCCTCCTGTTTCATTCTCAGTTTTGTTTTGAAGGTCATCTTTTTTAAGAAGTCAGGTTGGGGTAGGTGCCTCATTTTCACACACCTTTCTTTCCTCCCTCCTTCCCTCCCTCCCTCCCTTCCTTCCTTCCTTCCTTCCTTCCTTCCTTCCTTCCTTCCTTCCTTCCTTTTTTCTTCTTTTTTAAACCAGAGCACTGCTCAGCCCTGATTTATGGGTTTATATGGTGGTCTGGGGGATTGAACTGGGGGTTTTGGAGCCTCAGGCATGAGAATCTCTTTGCATAGCCATTATGCAAAGTCTCCCCCTACCCTGACTATTTTCCTTTTCAAAGCATTGTGCATCGTAATGTCTTTAGTCTCCATGACTGTCCTGCACCCTATAATGGGAGACACTTTGTGATCTATCCTCAGGACCAAGCCCACTGTCTGATCTGAGCCAAATATTCATTAATATTTACTAAATAATTAAAGATGGCTAAACACTCAGCTCCCACTCACGAGAATTACCAGCAAGAACGTTTATTTTGTTGCTGTCAGAAGACGACTATGTGCTGTTAATGGGATATTTGAGCCACTTTCACATTGCCCCAGGCGTTGCCTACCTCAGTACCCTCAGCCACACACGATGGAGCAAACAAAGACCTCAGCAAACAAGGGGACTGTCACTCCTGGTCTGCTCTGCTCCATGGAGAAACATTCCATAAAGACAGCTATTGGCATAGCTGCCATCACACTGCCAGGGAAGCCAGCGAGAATTGCTTTAGGAATTTTTTCCATGAATATTTTCTGTTAATTTCCCAAGAGCAAGACCAGCTGCTCCCCCACTCTCAACAAAAATTAGAGAGCTGGGAGAAATTAGCATACTCATAAATGTGGGTTTTAAAGTATTATTTATTTGAGTTTGGGGAAATAAAGAATAAGAAGCCAAAATAACCAGTAGAATATATGAGCAAGTGTAGGATTGTGCAAACTACCATTCCTGCTCTTACATATCGAAGATCTCTTCAGAGTTCAGAAAGCCCATAGGTTTGCCTGCCGGTTTTCCTGATTAATATCTATGGAAAGAATCCTAATCAGTTCTCCAAATCCTCCCTGCATCTCATCTGCAGTCCTGATCTGTAACTGGAAATTGAATGAGAAACATGCGAGTCTGAAGCAGACATTGTGAAACTGTGTAGCTAAGGATCCCTTGTCTAAGGCACTGTACGAGTGGTTGTTCATCAGGTCTGCAATACTGTTTCATTCCTCACACCTGACCGCTCTCGGAGTGTGTCTTAGCTTCATTCAAGGGAAGATTCTCAGGACAAGGCATGACAACAGTCTTTTTATTTATTGGAGTTTATTTCCTTTTTTTTTTTTTAAAAAAAAACTTTTTTAAATCTTTTCTTTCTTTTATGTATGTATTTATTCCCTTTCGTTGCCCTTGTTGTTTTATTGTTGTAGTTATTGATGTCGTTGTTGGATAGGACAGAGAGAAATGGAGAGAGGAGGGGAAGACAGAGAGGGGAGAGAAAGACAGACACCTGCAGACCTGCTTCACCGCCTGTGAAGCGACTCCTCTGTAGGTGAGGAGCCGGGGGCTCGAACCGGGATCCTTACGCTGGTCCTTGCGCTTTGTGCCACTGCGCTACCGCCTAGCTCCCTTCTTTCTTTTTCTTTCTTTTTTTTTTTATCTTTACTTATTTATTGGATAGAGACAGCCAGAAATTGAGAGGGAAGGGAGAGAGACAGAGAGACACCTGCAGCCCTGCTTCACAACTTGCAAAGCTTTCTCCTTGCAGGTGGGGACGGGGAGCTTGAACCTGGGTCCTTGAGCACTGTCACGTGTGTGCTCAACCAGGTGCGCCACCACCTGGCCCTCTGGATTTGTTTCCTGATCCAGGAGATATGAATTGTCATTTTTGTCTCCTTCTCAAAAATGACCTCTGGAGTTGACATGTCTTGACTCCTCCCTGCCCCACTGAACATGCCAGCCTTCCCCAGTGCTGGGCAGGAATTGTGAGAAGGGAGACCTGTGTTCTTTTTTTTTTTTTTTAATTTTGAAGAAATCACTCAGTTCTCACCACTAAGGATGAAAGGTTTTTTATATAGATTTTTAACTGTATCTAGTTTATCCTCAAATTAAACATGAATGCTGAATTTAGCCAACTGCTTTGTATGCATTTATTAAAAGGTTTGTGTGATTTATTACTCTTTCTGCTGTCAGCGTGATAAATAACATCATCGATTTTCCAAATGTTGCATTGGTCGTATGTCACTGGGCTCCATCAGCCTTTCAGCGGTGCACTTTAGTTTTCTGCTTTCAAATCTTAGCGCTTTTGTGCCATATTTCACTTGGGCATGGAAACCCTAGCTAGCATCATGATTTCACACATTCAGTTGTCATTCGAGGGAATTTATACTGTCTCCAGTTACCAAGAATCATTTTGGATGCTCTTCATTTCTTGGTGTAGTTTAGTCTGCTACCACTTTTCTCTAGTCTGAAGAAATGAACAGTTCTTATAACTGAAGTCTACTATTCTGAGTTGTTTTAACTTGTGTCTGAGGAAATGCCATCTATCTACACTTTTAAAGAGTATCTTTACGGAATGCAGGATGCCACGTTGCTGGGTCTTCTCCCTACTGCTCCAGCACTCAAAGCTCGAGGTCCCATGAGTTTCTGACTTGCATGGTTTCTGATGGCGGTTAATCACAGGCCTTCTATGTGTCTCCACACGGGGACAGCTTCCTCCTTTGGCTCATTGTAGGGTTTCTTTTTTCCCTTACTGGTTTTAAGCAAAGACTTGCTTGTGATTTGAGTCTCTCTCCCTCTCCCTCTCCCTCTCCCTCTCCCTCTCCCTCTCCCTCTCCCTCTCCCTCTCTCTCTCCCTCTCTCTCTCTCTCTCTCTCTCTCTCTCTGTGGCAGTGTACTTTGAGATTTCTAGATTCAGGGGCCGGGTGGTGGTGCACCTGGTTGAGCACACATATTACAATGTGCAAGGACCCATGTTCGAGCCCCCAGTCACCATCTGCAGGGGAAAAGCTTTGTGGTGAAGCAGGGCTGCAGGTGTCTCTCTGTCTCTCTCCTCTATCACCCTCTTGCCCTTTTTATTTCTGTCTCTATCCAATGAATAAATAAATAAATAAATGTAATTTAAAAATCTTAAAAAAAGAGATTTTGGATATAAAAGCTTTTAGTTTTTATGAGTTCTGGAATGAGCTTCTCAATTATGCACCCAAAGTGTTTCTTTCTGAGACTCTTTTCGTATTTGAAAAGCAGATTTCTAACTTTTTGCCGACCTAAATTCTGAGACTTCAATTTTTTTAGTCTTTTTTTCTTTCTTCACTTCAATTTGGAAACTTTTCATTAGCCATTTCTTCAAGATCACCAACCATGATCTCCGTAGCACTTTTTTTTTTTTAAAAACCAGGGCACTGTTCAGCTCTGGCTTGTGAAACCCAAGCCTTGTGCACCTGAGACACGAAAGTCTTCTGCGTAGACATTCTGCTATTCCCCTACTCTCCGGCTTGATAGTTCTATCCTCTCAAGATTTGGGAGTTTCCCCTACTCTCCGGCTTGATAGTTCTAGCCTCTCAAGATTTGGGAGTTTCCCCTACTCTCCGGCTTGATAGTTCTATCCTCTCAAGATTTGGGAGTTTCCCCTACTCTCCGGCTTGATAGTTCTAGCCTCTCAAGATTTGGGAGTTTCCCCTACTCTCCGGCTTGATAGTTCTAGCCTCTCAAGATTTGGGAGTTTCCCCTACTCTCCGGCTTGATAGTTCTAGCCTCTCAAGATTTGGGAGTTTCCCCTACTCTCCGGCTTGATAGTTCTAGCCTCTCAAGATTTGGGAGTTTTCTGTGGCTCTGTTTCTCTGTTTCCTTCTCTCCCCTGAGGGTGAGCCGTCTGGGAAGGGCCTGTGGACAGAAAGCTGAGACGGTTGTGTAATTTACTGTTTCTTCCACTCTGTTTTCAGGGACCATCGTAATAATAAAAATCACTCTACTGGGGGAAATGAGGGTCTATAGAATTATAGTTGTCAAACAGGCCTGGTCTCTCATCTTCCCATTACATGAGTGAGCACTACACACTCAACTATTTCAGTCTTCCTACTCCTCCACCACAGGACTCTGGGTCCCCAACCCTCTTCAACTATGTCTTACCTCCCCCTTAAGAGTTCTTAAATTTCTGGTGCACAAACTCTAGTCCAAGTTCTGTTCCCCTTTCTGTTCTCATTTCTCAGTTCCCATCTATGAGTGAGATCGTCCCATATTCACCCTTCTCTTTCTGACTGGTCTCACTTAACATGATTCCTTCAAGCTCCATCCAAGATGGGCTGAGAACGATGAATTCACTGTTTTAAATAGCTGAGTAGTATTCCACTGTGTATCTAGACCACAACTTGCTCAGCCACTCATCTGTTGTTGGACACCTGGGTTGCTTCCAGGTTTTGGCTATTACAAATTGTGCTGCCAAGAACATATGTGCACACAGATCTTTTTGGATGGATGTGTTGGGTTCCTTAGGATCTATCCCCAGGAGAGGAATTGCAGGGTCATAGGGCAGGTCCATTTCTAGCCTTCTGAGAGTTCTCCAGACTGCTCTCCACAGGGGCTGGACCCACTGACATTCCCACCAGCAGTGCAGGAGGGTCCTTTGTCCCCACACCCTCTCCAGCATTTGCTGCTGTTACCTTTTCTGATGTGTGACATTCTCACAGGAGTGAGGTGGTTTCTCAGTGTCGTCTTTATTTGCATTTCTCTGACAGTCAGGGACTCTGAGCATTCTCTTAGGTGTTTGTTGAACCCCTGGGTCTCTTCCTCAGTGAAGTCTCTGTCTCTGTGCTCACCCATTTTCTAACGGGGTTATTTGCTATTTTGTTGGTAAGTTTACTGAGTTCTTTATGTATTTAGCTATGAGCTAAACTTCATATAAAACCCCAAACCATGCCAGAAATAACACATAAATATCATTAAAAAATAAAAGATAGATGTAAAAGTAACCATCAATAAAAAGATGATAAAATTTAGAAAAAAATGTCTTTAACAGATGTAATAGGCAAAAATATAACTTCTTAACATACACTTTTAATTCTATAGGAATTAATAACTAGTCCACAAAATAGGCATAAATATAGTAAACATTTCATAGAAGAACACTACAAATGGCTTGTATCAACACACCTACTTTAAAAATAGAAGATACATTTAAACCATGATGAGTTAGATAAACATGCTGTGAGTTAGTGAAGATAAGAAAATCATACTTTATATGACATAGGCTAGCTAGTAAGACTAACTATAATATTTAACTTTTTATTTATTTATTTATTCCCTTTTGTTACCCTGTTTCTTTTATTGTTGTAGTTATTACTGTTGTTTTTGATGTCATCATTGTTGGATAGGACAGAGAGAAATGGAGAGAGGAGGGAAGACAGAGAGGGGGAGAGAAAGACAGACACCTGCAGACCTGCTTCACCGCCTGTGAAGCGACTCCCCTGCAGGTGGGGAGCCGGGGGCTCGAACCGGGATCCTTAAGCCGGTCCTGCTCAGCTGTGCTACAGCCTGACTCCCAATAGTTAACCTTTTTTGAATGTTTATTTTGTCAGGTATTGTTCTAAGAGTTTTACATATTTTTAAATAAACTCACACTATAAGTCTATAAAATTAAAACAATTATTATTCCCATTTTAGGATTACAAATCTCTGTGCTAGAAAGTCCAGTAACTTAACTACATGTGAACAAAGTAAGTGTCAGAAGTAGACATTAAACCAAAGATATCTGGCTGAAGTTATGCATGGAGCTATATTCAACTGTTGTTGTCCTCTAGGAATTCTGTAATAAAATACACAGTCACTCCAACCCTTAAACGCTACTGTTTGGGTGTTGACTCTGTGGTTTATTCATACATGTGCAAAATGACAAATGTGCAGATATTCCCCACGGCCCTGCCTCTGAGAGCTGTAGACTGGAGACACACATGCAGTGAGGATCTTTGCCTCTGAAAGCAGCAGGAGAAAGCTTTCAGTTTCCTCAGCTGTGGAAGAGACACATGCATGTGTGTGCATCCTCACAGTAGAAAAGATAGATAGGTTTTCTTTTTAATTTTTAATTATATTTATTTAGTTATTGGACAGAGACATCCAGAAATTGAGAGGGAAGGGGGTGATGGAGAGAAAGAGAGACCGAGAGAACCCAGGTCCTTTTGCACTGTAGTGTGTGACTTAACCAGGTGTGCTACCACCCAGCTTCCCAAGAAGCCTTTTTCTTTATGCTAAAAAAAGTAATCAGTGTATCTCACTTCTACTGGACACTTAATTTTCATAGTACAAAATGTAAACATTACTATAGGATATACAAAGAAAAATAAATATTTCTCACATTCTTACCTCAACGTCCACCCTCAACACAACTACAAATACTAATTTCTTGTGCAGCCTTTAAACGTATTTAAAAATTTATTCTACTGGGTCCCAGGTGGTAGCACCCCTGGTTGAACACACATGTTACAGTGCAGAAGGACCCAGGTTCAAGCCCTCGGTCCCCACCTGCAGGGGGGAAGCTTTCTTGAGTGGTGGAGCAGGGCTGCAGGGGTCTCTCTTCCTCCCTCCCTCTCTATTTTCCCCTCCCCACTCAATTTCTCTCTGTCCTACCCATTAAATTAGAAAGAAAAAAATGGCTTCTCAATATTTGGAAAAACACTTTCTCTAGACGGGGGGGGGGGGGGGGAGGCATCAGTAGTGTTGGGAATAGTTGCTTGTAATAACAGCAGGTGGGATGGGAATGACCGGCGTTGCAGACTGTGGAGGCTGCTTCCAGGCTGCTATGTGTAGAGCTGGGTTTCCTTTCTTCATCCCGAGAAGGGGTGCTCAGGTGCTGCTCAGGATGGCCTCCCTGCTCCTGTCTCTCTCCACACATGGTGAACGTCCCAGACCCTTGCGTGGACTGATGCTCAGGCCTCCTGAAGACACATTTGTTCTCCGGACACTGCTTCTCTGCTCCTCAAACACTCGCTCCGTCACTGGCTTTCTCTAGTGGACCAGAACTCTTTCTTTCTTAAATCTTTATTTATTTATTGGATAGGGACAGCCAGAAATCAAGAGGCAAGGGGGAGATAGAGGGGGAGGGAGACAGAGAGACACCTGCAGCCCTGCTTCACCACTTTCAAAGCTTTCCTCCTGCAGGTGGGGACTGGGGGCTCGAACGCCACTACCCGGCTCCTGTCTTTTTCTTTAATTCCATTTGTTTCCAACTATGAAATATTACAATGCTTACACACAGTGAAGGGACTGACTTTCATTTCAGGATGGTGCCGTCGGAGTGGTGAGGGATGGGCCTTCCCAGTCTGCTTCCCCTGTCAGTAGTAGTGGGCTTCTCTGTGTACAACTGTCCCTGCAGGTTGGCTTCCTTATTGCCTGGCTCTGCTATGGCAGATGGAAATGACAGAGGGCCCCCGTTATTCTGTACCTGTGTTCAAACCTTCGGTATTCCACGTACAAGGATCCAGGTTCAAGCCCTGGGCCCACAGCCTGGGAGTGACTGCCAGGGGCAGGCTTTGTGAAGAAGTGAATGCTGTCACAGTGTCTCTCTACCTTCCTTTGACTCTCTCTCTTTGTTTCTTACCCTCTCTATAGACGAGAGGACACCTATTTTAGGCAAAGAAACGGGAGAGACTGGACAGGAAGTGGAAACAGCTGCTGAGGATGCAAATAGATTCTCATTCTTAAGTAATTTTCTGTTTGTTAACTTTGAGCCATGAAAGGTGACAGAGTTGTTCCTGTGATAAACTTCCCATTTTCACCTTGCTATAAGTGTCTCCACGGAGGCTGTTTTAGTGTCTGTGGTGTAATGGGGTGTATATTCCTGGGTGGAGGATGGCAGAGACGTAGGCTGTCAAAAGATGGGCTGGGAGGCGGCTTCTGGAGGCTGCAGTGCGGCGGGGTGGCGGCAGCTGAGCCCTCCTCTCTCCACCGACTAGAAAAAGAAATGAAAAGCACGTGAAGACTCAGCGAGGTAGGACCAGGATCCCTTCGAAAACTCACCAAGCCACAGGTGAGTACAGACGCGTGCGGCTTGTGGACAGAAGGGCAAGGGAGTGACCCCAGGACTAAAAGTGCCGAGCTGGGAGGCTGCCTGCTGAGGCCCACCACTTGCAGGTCTGAGTTAAAAAAAAACAACTATATATAAAAAAAAGGGAAAAAAATCACCCAGGCCACAGCTGAGCACAGTAACATGTGGTTTGCGGGTGGAAAGGGTGAGTGAGTTGAGTGGTTCCCAGGACTAAAATCCTGCGCTCAGGGTGGTAGGCACAAATTAGACAGGGGCTGAGACACACCTCTCTCAGGTCCAAGTTTTAGCAATAAAAAGACTGTTGAAAAAGGAAAAAACAAAAACAACTCACCAGTTTACAGCTCTGACAGCTTGCATCCCTATGGCTGTCACCCCACAGAGGCAGCAGGGAGGCCCTGTATTGACATCAAGGTCACAGAACTGGCTGGTGACTCAGGATAAAACCTCCTTCCCCCCATCAAGACTTACACACAGGGAAATCAAACACATTAGCCGCAGCGCCTCCCGCTGGCTCGGGAAGTGAGGAAGCAAATACACAGGCAGCAATGACAGAGCCCCAAATGACCAGACACAGGTCTAGAAAACATGAGTTTAGAAAACTCACTGTGAGATCAGTTCACAAAACGTGAGTCAAGATTCAAGAACTCAGCGATCATTTTACCAAAGTACAGAAAAAAAAAAAAATTCAAACAGAACTGCTGGGCCCAAAAGACACTCTGAGCGCAGTTCAGGGTGGGGTAAGAGGCCTCAGGAGTTGGCTGACTGAGGTGGAGGAGGGAACGTCAACTCTAGAAGACACTGCCACCATGCTGCGCAAGTTTAAGACTCTCGGAGAGGAAAGGTTTAGGAAAAATGAAGCACTTCTCTCTGAAACAGCAGACTCCATCAGAAAGATGCGCTGAGTTCCTAAGGTCCCTGAAGAAGAGGAGAGGGAGAGAGGAGTAGAGAACACATTAAAAAAATTTTCACAGAGACTTTTCTAAGCCTAAGCAATGTTCAGAATAAAGAAATCCAAGAATGTGAACGGACACTTAAATTTTTGAATCCAAAATGATGCACAAGACACATCACTGTAAAACTATAAAAAACCAGGGCCAAGGAAAAAATATTGCAAATTCCCAGCAAAGGAAGAAAGTCACACACAGAGGCAGAAATACCAGCTTTCACCAGATTCCTCCCACAAACCCTAGGGGCAAGGAGGAGTGGAATGGCCCACTCACAGTATCACAGCATGTGGTTGGGTTTCTGTAGGCCACTTGTGAAAACATTTGTTTCCAGGTAAATTAAGATGCATTCTATGGGGCCAGGCTGTGGCACACTTGGTTAAGTGCACACATCACAGGGCGCAAGGGCCCAGGTTCAAGCCCCTGGTCCCCAGCTACTGGAGGGAAGCTTCATGAATGGTGGAGCAGGTCTGCAAGTATCTCTCTGTCTCTCTCCCTCTCTGCCTCCCCCTTTCCTCACAATTTCTGGCTCTCTATCCAATAAATAAATATAATAAAAATTAAAATAAACACAAAAAAATACTAAAAACTTTAAAAAAAAGACACATTCTA
The DNA here is from genome assembly GCF_950295315.1 of Erinaceus europaeus. Lineage (NCBI taxonomy): Eukaryota > Metazoa > Chordata > Mammalia > Eulipotyphla > Erinaceidae > Erinaceus > Erinaceus europaeus. The sequence goes on along the minus strand of NC_080171.1, from coordinate 125,477,201 downwards.
AATAGCATGCATTCTGAATGTGCCTCGGAGAACAAATTACTTGTTGCATTTACAAATTCACATATGACTGATGAATTAGTTAACTTTTTAAATTTTCAACTCTTTTTAAGTCAACTTTAGATCAGTTACCATAATTAATAGATAGCTAATTTCAAAAATCAATGTAGATGATTCCATCATGTTGTTGTAACACTGTGCTATGAATATTCCAGTCCAGTAATGAAGTTAGCATCTATGAATTCAGGCATGAACATAGGCTATCGCCATTTGTCCTGCTGGTCCAATGTTGAGCCCACAACATCCTTGAGACCTGCTGTGCGCACTTCAGACTCCATAGCAGAGAGCAAAGTCTTCTTCATAGAATGCGCTTTATCATGTTTCTTTCAGGGTAAAGTCTATAAAAGTAGTTAACGGAAGAGGAAAAATTAGTGGCGACATAAATCATGAGATCAAGCATTCAACCAAATTGAACTGCATTACCTCGGACATCAGCTTGGGTCAAGTTAAAATGCAAACGAGAAACTAGAGAAGGTCATGCAAACAAGAAGCCAAAGACAAGGCGGCACGCGGGCACCAAGCCCCAGCAGTAAAAAAAAAAATTCCATCAGATATGTACAGGTGATGATAATTACGCTATTATTAATATTGTTAAAACCTTTACTTGTCAATATTCCTAAATAGAGCATATCGAAAAGTGGACTTGTCAATATTGACTACGTTATACTATATTTATATCTATTAAAGGAAAAATTACACGGATCAATTAGGGTGAAATTATTTCCATGCAGGGCTGGCAAAGTGTCTCACATGAATAACACATGACTCTGCATCTCACATGAATAATGTATGACTCTGCATCTCACATGAATAATGCATGACTCTGCATCTCACATGAATAAGGCATGACTCTGCATCTCACATGAATAAGGCATGACTCTGCATCTCACATGAATAAGGCATGACTCTGCATCTCACATGAATAAGGCATGACTCTGCATCTCACATGAATAAGGCATGACTCTGCATCTCACATGAATAAGGCATGACTCTGCATCTCACATGAATAAGGCATGACTCTGCATCTCACATGAATAAGGCATGACTCTGCATCTCACATGAATAAGGCATGACTCTGCATCTCACATGAATAAGGCATGACTCTGCATCTCACATGAATAAGGCATGACTCTGCATCTCACATGAATAAGGCATGACTCTGCATCTCACATGAATAAGGCATGACTCTGCATCTCACATGAATAAGGCATGACTCTGCATCTCACATGAATAAGGCATGACTCTGCATCTCACATGAATAAGGCATGACTCTGCATCTCACATGAATAAGGCATGACTCTGCATCTCACATGAATAAGGCATGACTCTGCATCTCACATGAATAAGGCATGACTCTGCATCTCACATGAATAAGGCATGACTCTGCATCTCACATGAATAAGGCATGACTCTGCATCTCACATGAATAAGGCATGACTCTGCATCTCACATGAATAAGGCATGACTCTGCATCTCACATGAATAAGGCATGACTCTGCATCTCACATGAATAAGGCATGACTCTGCATCTCACATGAATAAGGCATGACTCTGCATCTCACATGAATAAGGCATGACTCTGCATCTCACATGAATAAGGCATGACTCTGCATCTCACATGAATAAGGCATGACTCTGCATCTCACATGAATAAGGCATGACTCTGCATCTCACATGAATAAGGCATGACTCTGCATCTCACATGAATAAGGCATGACTCTGCATCTCACATGAATAAGGCATGACTCTGCATCTCACATGAATAAGGCATGACTCTGCATCTCACATGAATAAGGCATGACTCTGCATCTCACATGAATAAGGCATGACTCTGCATCTCACATGAATAAGGCATGACTCTGCATCTCACATGAATAAGGCATGACTCTGTATCTCACATGAATAAGGCATGACTCTGTATCTCATGATAACGCATGACTTTGTCTTATGCTCGACATAAACGCAAGCTGGGCCCCGTTACAGCTGGAGGAAGCTTCAGTGACTTAGTCTCTCTCACACTCTCCTGCCTCCTCGTCTCTGTCTCTTTATCTGAAAAACTTATCCTGGAGTGGTGAAGCCCAAGCAATAATAAGAAAATAAAAAGTAAATGAGTCAATAAATGAATTCTGTGCATTCCTTTACCTGCAATTATCATCGTCATAATCATCACTAATATTTTATTTCTGCCTGGGGTATCCCTGGGGATTGGGGCCTCCATGACTAATACACAGCTCCCGCTGACCACTTTGTCCTTCTTTTTTTCTTTTCTTTTCTATATTATTTGACAGGACAGAGAGAAATTAAGAGTGGGGTGTGTGGGCGAGACAGAGTGAGAAAGAGAGATAACTGCAGACCTGCTTCACAAGCTGGGGAACAGAAGTGAAGTGGTGTCTCATTGTCATCTTTATTTGAGTTTCTCTGACAGTTCTTGACTTGGAGCATTTTCTCATATGTCTGTTAGCCTTTTGGGTCTCTTTTTTGGTGACTATTCTGTTTACATCCTCTCCCTAAATTTGGATAGGGTCATTTGCTTTTTTTTTGCTGCTGAGTTTGGTGAGCTCTTTAGATATTTTGGTTATTAGTCTTTGGAGACTGATGTTGATGTTTTGTATGGAGCAAGACAACCTTGGGGCTGATGGTTCCAGTAGCGCTGAAGTAGCTGCCCTGGGAATTGTTTCAGGAGTGAATGGTGCTGTCACACTGGAGGCTGGCACCTCTGCTTCTGGTAGCTGAAGGCTGGGGGCGGGGGAGCTGCTGCAGCATACATGTACACACATGCAAACACACACATGTGCACACATGTGCACACATGTGCACACATGTGCACACATGTACACACACACACACACACACACACACACACCATCCTGTGCTCTGACCCTTAGGGCCCTACAGCCCATGGGGATCAGTGAGTGAGAATGAGCTTGAGAAAGAATACCTGCCTCTGCTCTGACATGAGCTCGTCAAGATGTTTTGGTTTTTTAACTTTTATTTATTTATATATTTATTAGTGGCTAGAGGCAGACAGAAATTGAAAGGGGAGGGAAAGGTAGAGAGGGAGCGACAGAGAGACACCTGCAGCCCTGCTTCACCACTTGTGAACCTCTCCCTCTGCAGGTGGGGACCAGGGGCTTGAACCTGGGTCCTTGAGCACTGTAGTGTGTGTGCACTCAACCAGGTGCGCCAACGCCCAGCCCCAAGCACCTTGAAATGTTTTGTATTACTTCCCAGTAGCCAACGTCAGGGGACTTTAAAAATGACCAACTACGAATAGAGTTCTCTGGGAATTCTAGGTGATTTATTTCATAGTACAAATAAATGTTTACCACCAGCACCGTATGTCAAGAAAGCCAGGAAAATCATAAATCACAAGTTACACAGCATCCAGTCATCTCTCAGATGTGAACAAATGGAGTTTCAGGAGAGGAGAAAGCAAACAAGTGCAGAGGCAGCTCTGGTGCACAGAATGGATTTTCCAGGGAGCCTGAGCCTCGACTGCCATCTACACTCAGTGTGTAGGAGCTGGAGGGCAGGAGTCCCAGGCCAGGGTGCAGCCGTACCTCGTACCTCGCGTGAGCACCCTGCAGCCTGGGCTGGGGCCCTGAGCACCCTGCAGCCTGGGCTGGGGCCCTGAGCGCCCTGCAGCTGCACCTCGCGTGAGCACCCTGCAGCCTGGGCTGGGGCCCTGAGCACCCTGCAGCTGCACCTCGCGTGAGCGCCCTGCAGCCTGGGCTGCGGCCCTGAGCACCCTGTGTGCTCAGCCAGCGGCCCTGGGCTTCTGTTCCCCTGTGTCGTGTCCTCTCCAGGATTCCCTGACAGGTGCTGGGCTCATTCACTCAAGAGTCTAATTGGCCTGTGATAGCATCCTTAGAATTGAATTGTTCTGGCAATTGTGTCTTTAAAACGAAAATGGATGCTCTTCATATCCCTGTAATCTAAAATCTTGCATTCCCTAGTGGACTCTCCCAAGTAAAACTACATTTTCTACATTTTTGAGTAAAAACATAACAAAACACAGTTTTATTCATATCTGTTATTAAAAATGCTTGAGAAACATTCCAATCTTTAACAGATTCCCTTCAACCATAGGAAATTTATTTAACATTTCCTTTGTATGGAAAAAATGTATTCCTAAGTATAATAAGACTTACCAATTCAGACTTTTAAAAATGTGATTATGTGACTAGGGACTGTTCTTGTCCCCATCTGCAGGTGGGAGTCAAGAGCGGTACTGTGCTGGTCTCTCCTCCCTGTCTTTCCCGCCCTACTCTCCTCTCCTCTCTATCCATGATGACTCTATTCCCCTATACAAAGAAAAAGAAAGAAGGGGAGAAAGTAAGAAAAAGAGAGAAGGAAAGTAAGAATGGAAGTAAGTAAATAAGTGAGGGGAGGAAAAGGCTCCAGGAACAGTGAGGTCCTGTGCAGGTACTGACCTTGTGATAATCTTGGGCAAACAAAAGAATCTATGATTGTTTGAAAGCACTGGCTGACATTTGTCTTTTTATCATGAAAAGAGAGAGAGAGGGAGGGAGGGAGGGAGAGAGAGAGAGAGAAAGAGAGAGAGACAGAAAGAGAAAGAGGATTGTGAAGTGTTGTCATGATACGTTTAACCTTGATGAAGGAACCATATCTTTCAGGCACAAGCCAAGCATTCCTTGTCTCCAGAAAAGCTGTTTCAGGGAACATTGCCTCGAGGTGGAGAAGGCTGAGGGGCTTGCAAATGCAGTAGGAATGAGATCTTGGCTGTGTCTCCCTGAGCACACGCCTAGAGCTGTATGAGGTCAGGCGCATGCCTCCAGGTCGCAGAGCACAGACAGTAGCTGGGAAGTGAAGTGGTCTGTCTCTTGCAGCAAGACCCGGCGTTGTGCTGAGCATCGGAGTATCTTCTGCCTCCGGCAGCACTAGAAAGTGTTAGGCCATCAGGTCACTGCCGGGGATGTAAGGGGTCCATCACCAGCCCGCGGGCCACTCTGTGGACGCCTGATGAGTGAGTCCACAATCATTCCTTTCCTGACGCACGCAGAGGTCACAATGAACACAGTGGCCTCAAGGTTGTGGGGTCTGTGTTCCTTAGTCACTGCCTTGTATCGAGATGTCGATGCCACGCATGTGAAGTCAAACCCGAGACTCATGCTACATGTAGTCGTCGGTGTGGTGGGACCAGAAGGGGCTGGGGTGGCCTGCCATGGCGGGTTCCCCTCCCCGCGAAGCCTGGGCAGAGAAGAGCACGTGGGTGAGCAGTGACCAAATGCATCTCTTCTTCTCTGTCAGGAGTGGAATCTATCTCCACGAGTCCACATGCTGTTCAGAGGAGCCTGTTGTGCTCTTCTCTCTGGGGAGCAAGGAAAGCCCCGTCCCCTGATGCTGCAGCCCCTGCCAGTGGTGGCCATTCATTCTGCTCGTCTCTGGGTGCTGTGCGCGGCATCCTGCCCTGAGTGGGGGCACCTGTGGCGGAGTGTTTAGGAGGCTCCAGGCCACCTGCTTCAGGACCAGGAGGAAGCGGCTCTGCCATTGCACACGGCCCGTGGGCTGCAGTCCTCACCCAGGACTGCGGCCACGTGTCAGAACCCAGTGATACCTCTCTCTCCCATGACAGGGAACGAGTCTTTCTTTTTAAAAAGAGGTTCTCCATTAAAACAGACATTAAAGAAAAAACAATCCTCCAAAACAAATACTCATCTGTCATCTGTCTGTCTTTCTGTCCATCCATCCATTTATTGTATTTATCTGTCTATCCATCCATCCATTTATCATCTATCATCTATCTGTCTATCTATATATCTATCTATTTATCTATCCATCCATCCATCCATTTATCATCTATCTGTCTGACTGTATATCTGTCTATCCATCCATCCATTTATCATCTATCATGTCTATCTATCTATCTATCTATCTATCTATCTATCTATCTATCCATCCACCCATCCATTTATCATCTGTCTCTATCTGTCTATCCATCCACCCATTTATCATCTATCTGTCTGTCTGTCTATCTATCTACCTATCTGTCCATCCATCCATTTACTATCCATCATCTATCTATCTATCTTTCTATCTGTTATCATCTATCTGTCTGTCTGTCTGTCTATCCATCCATCCATTTATCATCTATCTGTCATCTATCATCTATCCATCTATTATCTGTCTATCTATCTTCCATCTATACTCATTTTATGCATATTCCATATCCACTGATTAGTAAATACATTTATTTATTATCTATTTTAAATATACATATTTGTTTATTCATCGTTTGATGGAGACAGAGAGAAATTGAGAGGAGAGAGGGAGATAGAAAGGGGAAGAGACAGAGTGACACCTGCAGCCCTGCTTCACCACTCATGAAGACTGGGGCTTGAACCTGGGTCCTTGGGCACTGTGATATGTGTGCTCAACCAGGTGCACCACCACCTGCCCCCAGATTTATTTATTGTTTTAAAAAAATAATATATTTATTTAGTTATTGAACAGATAAAAAGGAAATTGAGAGAGATGGGGAATATAGGTGTAGAGAAAGGAGACCCTGCAGCCCTGCGTCACCACTCGCAAAGCTTCTCCCCTGCAGGTGGGGACCAGGGGCTTGAACTCGGGTCCTCACACATGATGACACATATGCTGAACCAAGTGTGATACCGTCAGGTTCCTAAAACTTTTATTTTAAAAAGTTTTATCTTGTTTCATATGAGAGAGAATTTCACAGGAAACATGGTAAGGAGGAGAGAGAGTTTGTTTCATTTGACTTTCATGCCTGAGGCTCTGAGCTTCTAAATTCAATCCCCAGCACCCCCATTAGTGGAACTTAGCAGGGCTCTGGTAAAAAATGGGTAAATAAATCAATAAATTGATTAGACCAGTAAGGATCTATATTGCTTATAGTGTAATATGCTTAAGAATATGCCACCCAAATATCTGACTCAAATAGGTATCCCATCTCCAGCTGAATCCTAAACTATTAACAAGAACAAAAGAAAACAATAACAAACAACTGCTTCTTTTTTAATGGATTTAATTATGAACCATAAGTCTGTTGGGTAAGTGGGTACAATTCCACACAGTCCCCACCAACGGAGCTCCATGTCCCATTCCTTCCATCGGAAGCTTCCCTGTTCTTTATCCCTCTGGGAGTCTGGACCAACTTCTTTATGGGGAGCAGAAGGTGGGAGTTCTGGCTTCTGTAGTTGTTTCTCCACTGGACATGGGTGTTGGCAGGTGGATCCACACCCCAGCCTGACCAGTGCCTACTTCTTTGTAGAAGGCCTTACACAAAAAGTATTCTTGCTAACACAGAATAGTGGATGAGATTATACAGGACTTGTTTCACTCGTGGTTTGGTAACCAGCACATGGCTGTAGCAGGGAGGGCAGATGTATGAGGACCTTAAAACCATTTTGCTACCTTCTCAGTCTTTGGGACTTGACGGTCTTCAGTAACAAAGAACAATGGAGTAAACAAGACAGTCATCACTGTTCAGCATTCAGGCAGGAAGTTACCCCTCTGTACTACAGTTTAGTTTTTAAAATTCATGTTTATTGGGAGTCAGGCAGTAGCACAAAGGGTTAAGCGCATGTGGTACAAAGTGCAAGGACCAGTGTAAGGACCCTGGTTCTACCCTCTGCCAGTCGGAGTTGCTATAGCAATAGATAGGTATCTGCTGAGAATAGTTATTAGTTGCAAGTCAGACAGTTATGAAGTATTTCTATAAAACAGTGCTACAGTACGAATCTATTAACAGTTTTCCAAAACTGATCCAAGTAGTTATGAATTGAGAAATACTCATTTCTTTTTTTCTTTACATTTTTATTTATAAAAAGGAAACATTGACTAAACCATAGGATAAGAGGGGTACAACTCCACACAATTCCCACCACCAGAACTCCGTATCGCATCCCCTCCCCTCCCCTGATAGCTCTCCTATTCTTTATCCCTCTGGGAGCATGGACCCAGGGTCATTGTGGGGTGCAGAAGGTGGAAGGTCTGGCTTCTGGAATTGCTTCCCCGCTGAACATGGGCGTTGGCAGGTCGATCCATACTCCTAGCCTGTTGAGAAATACTCATTTTTTTCTGAGTTTTCTCTCCTGTGTCTGTTAAATCTCTTGCCAGTATGGACTTTGATGTTAAGGACATTTAATTGGGAATCCAGCTTTGTCAGTGACATTGTAAAGTTACCATTTCCCCCACATCCCCCTGGAAAACATGAAAACAACAAGCAGAATGAGAAAAAAAAAAAGAGAAAATCTTAACTTTCACAAAGTCTTTGTCTGCCTGAGACTACAAAATATGTGAAGAGTTTCCAGGATCATGGGAATAAAACAGATTTGTAGACAATATTGGTGAAATTGTAGCTATGGTAGCAAAATCTGAGAAAAGGCTTTCAAAGTACACAGGGTGAGTTGTCATCTTAATTACAAACAGAAACCTGTGTTCACAGCTTTTTGTGCCTAGCCCCTAGGTGAGGGGTGGTGGCATCCTGGCCCCTAGGTGAGGGGTGGTGGCATCCTGGCCCCTAGGTGAGGGGTGGTGGCATCCTGGCCCCTAGGTGAGGGGTGGTGGCATCCTGGCCCCTAGGTGAGGGGTGGCAGCATCCTGGCCCCTAGGTGAGGGGTGGTGGCATCCTGGCCCCTAGGTGAGGGGTGGTGGCATCCTGGCCCCTAGGTGAGGGGTGGTGGCATCCTGGCTCCTAGGTGAGGGGTGGCAGCATCCTAGGCCTTATTTTAGTTCTGAGGCAGAGGGATGGAGAGACTAATGGAGAATCACGTATATCTACCCCCTTTGTGGGAAATAGAGGCTAAGTATTTCCCATGGCCCAAGCCCTCCCTTCTCAAGAATTTCTATAAGGCCACACTCAGTAACCACACACACCCCTACGAGAGATCAGTTGATTCCAGTGAGGGATCAGATAGCAAACTAAACAAGAACACAACAGAAAAATGAAAGTCTGACAAGGAACCTGACCAGCATCAAGTAGTGGAGAGGGTGTGGAGCAGTGGGGGCAGGCCAGGAGAGCCCTGTGCACTGCAGGTGGGAATGTGAGTGGTCCCACCCACTGTGGAGAGCAGTCTGGAGCCTCACCAGGACACAGAAAGAGACCTCCTCTACGACCAGGCAGTTTGTCTCCTGGAGATCTGGCCAAATGCAACACCAGCCCTACCCAAGGAGGTGTGTGTCCACCTGTGTTCACAGCAGCACCATTTAATAGTCCAGACATGGGAGTAGCCCAGACCCCAACAGCAGATGAGCGGCTGAGAAAGTCGTGATCTGTGCAGATCACTCAGCTGCTGAAAGTGGTCACAAGTCCCGTTCTTTGCCTCATCTTGGATGGAGCTTGAGAGAAGCCAAAAGAAGAAGCAACACAGATGGACCCCACTCAGAGCAGACAGGGAAATGAAAGGAACTTGAATTGGACGTCCTGTGCTGCACCAAAGCATCTGGGGACAAAGGGGAAGGAGGCGTGGGGTGGCTGGCGTCCTGGTGCTGCTGATGGAAGAGAACCCACCTTCTGCCAAGGGCTCTGCAGTCACCTCACACGGGTGCTGAGAAACTGCCCAGGTGTCAACAGCTGGATGGCACATCATTACTCCCCCAGTAAAATGACAAAAAGAACATTGCCAAACATAGTGTAACATTTTATTAAAAATACAACTTATGGGAGTCAGGTGGTAGCGCAGCGGGTTAAACGCATGTGGCGCAAAGCGCAAGGACCGGCATAAGGATCCCGGTTTGAGCCCCCGGTTCCCCACCTGCAGGGGAATCGCTTTACAGGCGGTGAAGCAGGTCTGCAGGTGTCTGTCTTTCTCTCCCCTCTCTGTATTCCCCTCCTCTCTCCATTTCTCTCTGTCCTATCGAACAACAATGACAATAATAACTACAACAATAAAACAACAAGGGCAACAGAAGGGAATAAATAAATAAATATTAAAAAATACAACTTATCTTTCAAATTTTCAGAGTTCTAACCTCCTAGTCCACTGGTACTATTATAATTGGAGTCATTTCCAAGCTTTTGCGTTGTAATTACTGTCACAGTCTACAGCATTATTTTTTCAATCTGAATACTGACAAAATCATGGTGGGTCACATGTGGGAATGGAGAAAATTAATTAGAGACAACTCTAAAGGGAAAGCAACATAGAAGGCAAAATATTTTGCTTGACGTTTGACAGAAGGAAAGATGAAGTTTTACAGAATACAAGTGGAGTGACTTTGCAATGTGTGACTTACTTATTGTTTTCTGAAAGCATCTTTGCATAATAAAATTAGTAATGAGTTCAAGCATTGTGAGGCTAAATTCCTCTTTTTCCAGTAGATTCATAATGAATCATTTTGGTCCCATATTTTGATCTCAGCAACCAAAGAAGCTTCACACAGGCTGAAATATATTTATGCAAGTTTCTCATGTGAAGTGCTTCTTGATACACTGACTGCTTTGCGGTGCGGTGAACTGAAGGTTAACAAATGTGGGTTTCAGTCCCAATCCTGTTTCAGTGGGCTACTCGAGCTCACCTCAGGCAGCCTCCTGTCAGCGTCTGTGAAGGGGGAGTCATGAAGAGCAATCTCCCTAAGTGAGGCGAGATTCAAACTATCAAGACATAGCTCAAGAAAGCAGTATTCATCGAATGTCAGGTTTGGAATAAGCTGGAATATAATAAAAGTTTAATGATAATAAGTTCTAGCTATTTTTAATTTTATCCTGGAATCTAGTGAAATGAACCACAACATAATAGGACGGCAAACTAGGCTTTTTTAAAAAACAATTTTATTTATAAAAAGGAAACATTAACAAAACCATAGGATAAGAGAGGTACAACTTTGCACAATTCCCACCATCAGATCTCCCGTATTCCATCCCCTCCCCTGATAGCTTTCCTAGTCTTTATCCCTCTGGGAGCATGGACCCAGGGTCACTGTGGGATGCAGAAGGTGGAAGGTCTGGCTGCTGTAATTGCTTCCCCACTGAACATGGGTGTTGGCAGGTCGACCCATACTCCCAGCCTGCCTCTCTCTTTCCCTAGACTTTTATAAATAGCTAACTGTCTGAATGTGAGTGCTTTCCTCCACATCTCCTATCCTACATTCCCCTCCCCCTTCCTGTCTCTTTCCTCTTTTTTAAAAAAAAAATATTTATAAAATAAAATATTGACAAGACCATAGGATAAGAGGGGTACAATTCCACACAGTCCCCACCAGCAGAGTTCCCTGCCCCATCCCCTCCACTGGAAGCTTCCCTATCCTTTATTCCTCTGGGAGCCTGGGCCCAGGATCATTAGGTAAGGAGGGCATCTAGGTTTAAGTAGAAACTATTTGATTAGGGACTTTATGGTGTCTTTTTAGGTCTTTCTACTTGCTTGCTGCATTTATTGAGTCTCTGGAAATTACTGTGCACTTTTACTTTAAGGTGTATTTCCTCTACCTGGTGGGTACATGTTAAGGAGACACCTTAGTGCAGGTCGTTGCTGCTGAAGCTTCTTCCCACAGCTGCAGGTCTGGGACTTGAATCTGGTTGCTGTGCATGGCTCCGTGTGCTCCACCAGGTGCACTTCTCAGCAGCCAGAATATTCTCTGCTGTGGGCGATATTCTCTTCTTTAAAATTAAGATGCAGTTGATGTAAAACTTATTAATTTCAGATGTATGATAGAATGACTTAATGTTTGTATATATTGAGAAATGATCACAATAATTTTAGATAACATCTGTGGTCATAAATAGTGTCAAAAACTTTTTTTTTTTTTGGTCGTAACTAAGGAGTCACTGTTCCAGGCTGATCTCTTTCAGACAGAAAGAGAGACAAGAGACAGAGGGAGAAGAGGAAAGACATGGCAACACTGAACTTCCCCACACGTAGGGAGCAGGTTGGAGTCTGGCCTGTGCACGTGAGAAGACACTCTCCCAGGTTTGCTGTTTTGCCTGCGTTCAAACATGCTTTCATCTAACGAGAACTTTCAAGGAGTACTCTCCTGGCAACTTTCAGACCTGCCCTGAGTCTCATTAAGTCTAGTCAGTAAGCTCTGGCCATGAGTTGCTTATTTTATTACTGGGAGTTGCTTTTTTCTTATCCATGTCACCGCAACTACCAACCTTTCCTCTGTGTCTGTGAACTTGCAGACACTCAGCCTGCACATGTTGGTGGGGTCTTCTGGTACTTGTCACCACTTCAGATAATGCTGCCACACACGCTGTGAGCTCGTTCTTTTTTTATAGCTGAGTACTGTTCTATAGTATACATTTCTTTAAAATTTTAAAAAATTATCTTTATTTATTTGATAAAGACAGCCAGAAATTGAGAGGAGAAGGGAGATAGAGAGGGAGAGAGGCAGAGAGACATCTGCAGCCCTGCTTCACCACTTGTGAAGCTTTCCCCCTACAGGTGGGGAATGGGGCCTTGAACCTGGCTCCTTGTGCCCTGTGATGTGTGTGCTTAGCCAGGTGCGCCACAGCCTGGCCCCTACAGTATACATTTCTGAGGCACCAGTTTCTAGTGGCGGAATCAGTGTTCTTCCTAGAAGCTGATGAGTGGACCCCACCAGTGAGCTACCGACAAAAACATTCCATTTTCGCATGAAGTCAAGAGCTGGGTAGGAAGTCTCCTTGCAAGGATTGTAGTAAGAAGTTACCTGAAAGAATTGCTGTGCATTTGTGTCCAGCCTGAGGGTTTTGAGTCTAAGTTAGAGGACAGAACCAAGTTTTCCCTGAAAAGCACAAGCTGGGTCATCAGACTCAGCAATGGTGACTTATGGAGATAGAGCATGTCTAAAAATATGACCTTGTCTTTTTCCCGTTTGCTGTGGATTCTCTCTCAAAACATAGTCCAACTAATGCTTTCTTTTTTATTTTTGGATAGGACAGAGAGAAATGGAGAGAGGAAGGGGAGACAGAGAGGGGGTGAGAAAGATAGACACCTGCAGACCTGCTTCACCGCCTGTGAAGCGACTCCCCTGCAGGTGGGGAGCCGGGGGCTCGAACCGGGATCCTTGTGCTGGTCCTTGCGCTTTGCGCCATATGCGCTTAACCCGACCTGGTGTGTTACCACCGGCCCCCTTTAATGTTTTCAAGAATATAAAATTATATTTAAAAATAGCCACTTAGTATTAAAATCTGAGTAATAGTTTTGTCCTTTACATGACAAAGTTTTCTTTTATTTGCATGCCTGAAGTAAACCAGAATAAAAAACCAGTCTTCTTTATACCTGTGGCACTGCTCTCAGGGAAGAGCTCCCAAAGTTTTACACTTACTGTTCTGCACTTCAAAGAGTGTTCTAGGACAGGATTGTTGACTGTCTGCTGCAGAATTCCAGGGAATTGGTGACAAATATTGAGTCTTGCTCCCTTCCGTCAAACCCACTGGACATCTAGAGGAGGCATATTCGATGCATTTTAATTCTGTGAAAAATAACTTGCTGCTTTAGAAACAGCGACTCTTAACAAAGTGGTGAGGTGGGGCACAGCTCGACTTTCTTTGTCTGCTACTCTGTGAATGTATCCAGCTGCCACGTATCATCTCCCTATGAACCAGACAATACTAACGAAGTTCTGGCTATGGAAGTGACGTTTCCATAGAAGGATTTAGCAGTTAGTCTGAGGAAGACTTTTGAATTCATGCACAGCATGTGTCCGTGGGATCATTCTGAAGGAGGTGGCACTACTTACTACCTCTGCAGGATTGAAGATGGTGGGAACGATTGATTCAGGGGATGGCGGGAGCGACTGATTCAGGGGATGGCAGGAGTGACTGATTCAGGGGATGGCAGGAGTGACTGATTCAGGGGATGGCAGGAGCGACTGATTCAGGGGATGGCGGGAGCGATTGTTTCAGGGCCTTGAGAAAGGCTTCACCACTTGGAGAGCAAGGATGGGTTATTGACTGGAGGCTGGGGAGGACCTGAACTTAACAGAGGAGCAGCATGCAGAAGGTTGATTCTACATCTCCATGTCTCAGGATACGTCGGCATGCTGAGATATACCCAGTTTCATGTAAGAGCAAAGTACCAATAAGAAACAGGAAGAGGGCTGGCCAGAGAGCTCACTGCTTCTGTTTGTGCAATTCAGGTTTGTCCAGCCTCACTGCACATGGGTGGGGGTGTTCAGTGCTGGGATTTCTCTCTCTCCAGATAAATCTCTCCAGATTTATCTCTCTCTCTCTCTTTCCATCTGGAAAATTTATCTGGGATAGTGAAGTCTCAGCAGCAGAAGCAGCAGGAACAATGACACTAGCACCACCACCACCAACAACATCAACAGAAATGGGAAGGTTTTATGGTCCAGGAGGTGGCGCAGTGGACGAAGCGTTGGGCTCTCAAGCGTGAGGTTGAGTTCAATCCCTGGCAGCACATGTACCAGAGTGATGTCTGGTCTTGCTTTCTCTCTTCCTATCCTTCTCATTAATTAATAAATAAAATATTAAAAAAGGAAATGAGAAGTTTTCCAAGTCATAACCATGATGAGAGTATTTGAAAATTACTCCAGGGGTTATGGATAAAACAAAGACTAAGAAAAGCTTTTTTTTTTAAATACCTGTACATGGTACAGAGATGAGGGCCTGGCCTAGGTGAGGGACTAACTGTTATTACAAACAAAGGGCGAAATAGGAGTGGGGGTCTGGAGCAAGAAGTGCGACTGTGGATGGCCCCGTGCTGTTCTGGTCCAGCGCACACCTGTGAAACCACCCACGTTGCTATACGCTCAGCTCAAGACTCAGTTATTATCTCTCCAAGTGTGATTTCATCTCTTTCATATATGTTGGCTGTGGCAAACACATGAGTCTCCCCCAAGTCATCTAGTGATCTGTTCATATCTACAATCTTATGAATGCCTTGCCAACACACATGGAAATATCCCGTCGTTAAGTGGCTGATGACACCATAATGGATCCTCCTCGTCATTATTTTGTGTCCTGTAGCGCCACTGAATTCTTCATGCAGCCGTCAGAAAGATGTATGGGCTGCATTAGTGGCCGATTGCCTCGTAGCATTTCTTGTGGAAATGAGAAGCAGTCTGCCCAAGTGCGGGGGAAGGAGAGAATGAAAGAATGAAAGGCTGGTGTGGGAGACTTCTTGACACGACACGGTGGCCGAGGGAGTGCAGACGAGTTCAAGTAGTAAATGTTTGAAACATAAATTCTTCAAAAAGAATCTGCTCTGCAGTTGGAGTTTCTAGAATAAAAGTAACCTAGTATTTTCAATGTCATCTTTATCGATTGGATAAAGACTGCTAGAAATAGAGAGGGTAGAGGGAAATAGAGAGGGAGAAAGACAGAGAGACACCTGCAGACTTGATTCACTGCTTGTCATGCTTTCTCCCTGCAGGTGAGGGCTGGGGGCTTGAACCCGGGTCCTTGTGTATTGTAACATGTGTGCTCAACCAGGTGCGCCACCACTCACCACCTCCCTAGTGAAGTGCTTGTGAGGTGATGTTCCACGTTGCAGTTATAGTAGTTTTGATATAAAAGTGAACTGTGCAGATGTAGAATTCTTTTTTTTTTTACAGAGCTAGAATCTGACACATACATGATTTTGCCACTCTAAGGTTTACAGTTTTATTCCTATGGTTCTGCTAGAGTGATTGAGGGAGAGACGGGGAGAGATGCCACATGTCAGGGCCTGCCCGAGTTCATGGCACGTCCGTCCATGCAATGTCAGGGTTTGAGCCCAGGCTGCAGCCAGGCTTGTGCAAGACAGAGTACAGACCCTAAAAGGTGTCTTACAGTCCCAGAGGCGAGGTTTAGATGTTCTCGACTAGAGGCCCGCAACTTTGTAGGCCAAATCTAGTCCGTTACCTGTTCTTGTAAATAAAGAATTGTTGAAGCACCCTCACCTTGATTTCTGAGTAGCCTAGTCTAGCTTTCTTTTATAACAAAAGGGTTGAGAATTTGCCCCCCCCCAAAGGTCAATTAGTTAATACTTAGTCTTATCATGGGCCTTACCTGAAAAAAATATTTATCTCTTTTCAAAAAAAAAAAAAAAAAAGGAGAAAGAAAAGAAAGCAAGAAGAAGAAAAAGAGAAAAGTAAAAAGAGGGAAATATTATATATCAGGAGACCGCAAAGAGGTCGCTGTAGCTCTGTTTTCCCTTCTCCCTCTCCCTAGGTAGGAAACTGGTAGTGAGTTTCTCCACTGCGCCCTTTCTGTCTGTGGATATCAAGGTTGACCAGACACCAGCAAAGCATCGCGTTAGTCGTGACTCCTTTGTGTCCTCCGAACCTCTGTTCTGAGCCTCTTGTTCCTCAAGAATGGCGTGTTCATCCTGGCTTCCAGACTTTTCAGAGACTTGACGCTTTCTTATTCTTTAGTTCTCAGCTTACACACTGTAAGTTCAGAGCGACTGCACCACGTATAGTGGGATCCTTGTACCTGTCACTCTAACTCCTTTCTTCTTTTTATTTTCTTAAATATTTATTTATTAGCATATGAGACGGAAAGTAGGGGGCCAGGGGGTATTTGAGTCTTACTCCGGCATAGAAGATACTAGGGATGGAACTCAGGACCTCATGCCCCTGCGTCCAACAATCTAGCCACTGCACCACAACCCAGGCTGCTATTGTATCTTTTCATTGTGTGAATCAACATAGGTCATTAAATTTTTGTTGATATACTTTAATTATTATTATTTTTTTGCCTCCAGGGTTATCACTGGGGCTCAGTGCCTGCACTACGAATACACTGCTCCTAGAGGCCATTTTTTCCCTTTTGTTGCCCTTGTTGTTTATTACTGTTGTTGTTATTATTATTGTTATTGATGTCATTGTTGTTGTTGGATAGGACAGAGAGAAAATGAGAGAGGAGGGGAAGACAGAGAGGGGGAGAGAAAGACAGACACCTGCAGACCTGCTTCACCACCTGTGAGCGACTCCCCTGCAGGTGGGGAGCCGGGGGCTCAAACCAGGATTCTTGTGCTGGTCCTTGCGCTTTGCACCACCTGCGCTTAACCTCCTGCTCTACCGCCCGGCCCCTATATACTTAATTATCATCAGCTTTCTCCTCTAGGACATCAGTTCCAAAATCTAAACATCGTTGGCACATACAAGGTCTCAGTATTTGCTGGTGGTGGCTGTTAAAATGCTCCGCTGTGGACTAGACAGTGTGCCCAGAGAGGAGTCGGCCCTGGACTAGATTGAGGAATTCATTTGTTCTTACAGAGATTAATGTACACCTTTTCATAACTTCACAGACACTCATGACAAAACAACTGACTGCTTTGCCATGTGCGTGACCCAGGTTCCCCAACTCATTGAAGGAAACTTCAGAGCTATAGTCTCTCTCTCCCTCTCTCTCTCTCTCTCTCTCTCTCTCTCTCTCTCTCTCTCACACACACACACACACACACACACACACTTTTCCTTTCTGTCTCTCTCTTGGTCTTTCTCTCTCTATATATAAAAAAACAAAAAACACAAAATGGGGGTCTGGGCGGTAGCGCAGCGGGATAAGCGCATGTGGCGCAAAGCACAAGGACCGGCGTGAGGATCCCGGTTCGAGCCCCCGGCTCCCCACCTGCGGGGAGTCGCTTCCCAGGCGGTGAAGCAGGTCTGCAGGTGTCTGTCTTTCTCTCCCCCTCTCTGTCTTCCCCTCCTCTCTCCATTTCTCTCTGTCCTATCCAACGGCAACATCAATGGCAACAATAACAATAATGACAACAACAAGGGCAACAAAATGAGACAAAACAGCCTCCAGGAGCAGTGGATTCCTGGTGCAGGCACGGAGCCCCAGCAATAACCCTGGAGGCTAAAAACAAAACAAAAACTACCTAATTTTATTTATGGAGACTCCAACACAGCTAACACCTTTATCTCAGATTTCTGATGACCTGAAGTGTGAGAAAATATATTTCTGTTCACCTAATCTCTGGGACTTTGTATGGAGAATGCTTAAACAAATACGGTGGAAATGCCAGCGACCCCACAGCTCGGCATCACCCAGTGATGTAACCACCCTGATTCAAAGGGACACATGCACCCCATGTTCAGAGCAGCTTTATTCACAACAGCAAAAACCTGGAGACAGCCAGAATGCATAGGTGCCATGACTTTTGGTGCTACCTAACCTGGGTGCTTGCATGTTTGAGAACTCACAGAACAGCCCTCAAAAAGCTTAAGCCCACACTGAAACATCTGGGAAGCGATACAAGGACAACTAACTCACACCATGGCTGCTTCTCACCCTTCCTGCCACCGGCCTCAGCTCCCTAGAAACACGGCCCCTTGCAGGCCTACGCAGCACATCTCAGTAACGGTGTTAAAGAAGCTGGTTAAGAGCGACAGGATTTACAGCTAATGTTAGCAAGAGCTCCCCAGACAATCCCCTAGTGAACCTACAGCAGAAGGCAAATTGATTAAGATAAAAGGGGCAGCATAGAGAAATAAAATGTCGAGGCAGGTTATTCCACAAGTGAACAGGAGGTGAGTTCAGAGTGAGACTGAGGTTGCTGGTTGAGTCTGGAATGAAGGAGTGTTAGGCTCCTGGCAATGGGGTCCCAGGACATGCGACCAGCTCTAAGTTCTCTCACGATCTTAGTCATATACTCTCTGCTAATAGCATAATGGTTATGCAAACAGACTTTCATGCCTGAGACTTCAAAGTCCCAGGTTCAATCCCCCACACCACCATAAGCCAGAGCTGAACAGTGTTCTGGTTAAAAAAATAATAATAATAATAAGAAAACTGTCAGTTGGGATGCTCAGATTTATGTTTTTAATAAATGCTCTTAATTTTATATATTTCTTTTTTACTTAATTTGACAGTGCTGTAAGTGAAAATCTCCTTGCCTTGGAAATGGAGCTGAGGTCTGAGGAGACAGAATAATGGTAGGCAAATACCATTCATGTCTGAGATGCTAAGGTCCCAGGTTCAGTCCTTGGCACCGTAAGCCAGATCTGAGCAATATGCCATGGTTGAAAAAAAAAAAAAAGACACTTAGACATGGAGCTGAGGATAAGCAGGGAAGCCCATTCACTGGAGGTCTTTCAGCTGCATGCGGCATTCCAAGCTGGTGATCCTGCTTGTTCATCTGTCACCCAGGGCCAGGCTGGCTGATGACGGAACTTGTAGATGAGGGTGATACGCGGAACGAACACTTTTGCTGTAATAAGAAAGACTTAGGATCGTCGAGTCGCTTTCCACGCATGTAAGTAACGGTTTGAACTTACTTATCTGTGTTGCATGAGATTGTAGCTCAGACAGCAGTCATGCTGCTTGGAGAGAGGGGACAGTGGCTGGAGGCTGGAAACAGAACCACTGGCAGGTTGACTGGGTGGGTGGTGGTGCGAGAGATAAAGGCCGACCGGAATCTACACACCTGCAGCTTCGGCAGCTGGGCAGTGACATTGAGTTCCGAGTGGAGAATGACCCGGAAGACAGGCTTTCAGGGTATTGCTAAGCGTTCTCGCCGTGAGATTCCTGTCAGCATACTAGCAGGCTGGCCAGATACCCACACACGTGAGCATGAAGCTAGCCAGGCGGGCCATCTAGAGTCAGGAAATTGCAAGTGGTAATTACATGTCATCGTGGACTCTTTGGCATAATATTTATTGCCCCCGTGCCCCCACTCATGTGCAATAAACACAGAGTTGATGTGACTGGAGGATGTTGTTTGCCTAGAATTAACGTGAGCTTTCAACGACGCTGGTGGCTGAAACACTACATCCAGTCTCGGCTTCAGAATTTGCCTTTCCCTGTCTCCCTGTCGGGTTAGTGTCACTGGAGAGAGAGGAGACCAGGAACTTGTGGCTTAGTGGGAACGCGATAGGTCCTTGTTTATTGATCAGATACATCACCTTTTTATGTATCTCTTCGCCAGAAGTGGCAAGGGGAAAGGAAATGACTAGGAGAGGGGGCGGAGAAAAAAAGAGCGAGAACAGAACATAGAAGCTGCCATCTAACCAGTGGGGATGAAACCAGTACCCTGCAGGCAGGGCGGGTCTCAGGCAAAACAGTGATTATGTAAACAGACCACATCCTCAGGC
The DNA here is from genome assembly GCF_950295315.1 of Erinaceus europaeus. Lineage (NCBI taxonomy): Eukaryota > Metazoa > Chordata > Mammalia > Eulipotyphla > Erinaceidae > Erinaceus > Erinaceus europaeus. The sequence goes on along the minus strand of NC_080171.1, from coordinate 125,457,194 downwards.
AATGCAAGGGAACCTGGCGTGATGACCAACACGGATAGAAACAGAAGCAGAATTAGCCAAAGGAGAAATGATGACCAACATTTCCCAGTGTAAACACGTGCTCTCTGATGCTTTAAAACTGTGCTGCTGCTGCCTCCTTGACAAGACTGTCAACATGAGGTCCATGCCACTTGAGAGCTGGAGCACCACTGAGTCTCACCAAGAGAGACAGACACTCAGAGTCACATTTTATCACCACTGACGCCCTTTTCTAGCCATAAGACTTGACTCTCGACTTGCTAACTTCCTGGAATCGTAAAATGTTGGAAATGAATGAATTTTAGGGGGCCGGGTGGTGGTGCACCTGGTTGAGTGCACACGTTACAGTGCACAAGGACCCGGGGTCAAGCCCCTGGTCCCCACCTGCAGGGAGAAGGCCTTGTGAGTGGTGAAGCAGGGCTGCCGGTGTCTCTCTGTCTCTCTCCCTATCTTCCCCTGCCCTCTCAATTTCTGGCTTTATCCAATAAAGATAGTTTTTAAATTATCAAAAAAAGAAATATGAGTGAATTTTAAAATATTGAATGGCATCTTCCTCTGCTAGTTTAAGATGAAAAGTCAGGAAGGGGGAGTTGGGCTGTAGCGCAGTGGGTTAAGCGCAGGTGGCGCAAAGCACAAGGACCGGCATAAGGATCCCGGTTCAAACCCCGGCTCCCCACCTGCAGGGGAGTCGCTTCACAGGTGGTGAAGCAGGTCTGCAGGTGTCTGTCTTTCTCTCCTCTTCTCTGTCTTCCCCTCCGCTCTCCATTTCTCTCTGTCCTATCCAACAACGACAACAACAATAATAACTACAACAATAAAACAACAAGGGCAACAAAAGGGAATAAATAAATAAAATAAATATTAAAAAAAAAAAGAAAAGTCAGGAAGGACTCTGAATGCAGATATCTGCAGTTTTAAGATTCCGCTCTGTAACAGATGAGAGATGCTAGACTGGAGTCTTTGGAGATATTGAGAAACCTTTTCTTTATTAAATAAAATCTATTACTCACGAAGGATTTTGTTTCTCACCTGCAGCCCTGGTTCACCACTCATAAAGCTTTCCCCCTGCAGGTGGGGACCAGGGATTCAAAATCAGGTCCTTGTGCCCTGTGATGTGTGCCCTTAACAGGTGCGCCACTGCCTGGCCCCTAGTACTGTGGTTTCTCTCACCATCTGCCTTTCTGCCTCTCTGTCTCTGTCTTCAGTAAACAAGCAACTAAGTGACTTTCTAATTTTCTGCCTACAGTGTTTGTCATCCTTTTGGCTTGACCTAATGACTAAAGTATGAAAAAAAAAATCTCATGAGTTGTTTCCTTGAGATTCTATCAGATAGATGATAAAGTTGCTTTGACATTCTTAACTCTTGGAGTTTTATATCTTGAGCCAGATGACTATCTGAGGTTTGCTGAATGTAAATAGCATCTCGTTAGAAAAGAGAGAGCTAAAATGACATGCCCCAAGGGTGACCTGGGAACCACACTGAATCTAGTTGAATTGATATCAAGAAGAGTTTTTCTGGTAATTCACAAACATCAAGGTTCTACCACTTTTGACTGTTACTGTGCAAAGATATTACCAGTCTGTCTTTTTGGCAATTGAATTATGTTTTCAGTCACAGAAACTTATTATTCAACACAGATTCTCTTGAGGGTCCTTGTAATGGATAGCTATAAGCCAGTGTTACATTTATTTTATTTTTGTTGCTAAGGTTGCACTACACTGGGAGGGGGATTTTCCTCATAGAGAGAAACAGAGAGAGGGAGAGAGAAAGAGAAAGAGAGAGAGAGAGAGGAAGAGAGAGAGAGAGAGAGAGGACACCACACAATGGAAGAGAGAGGGAGAGAGAGACAGAGAGAGAGAAAGAGGACACCACCCAGTGGAAGCTTCCTCAGGTGTGGTGCGGCCAGCTTTGCACCTGCGTTGCTGCAGTGTGGGCTCTCTTGCCGGCTTTTAACTCTGTTTTAATTTGGTGGATCCACATAGTCACAAAGTCACTTTGAACGTGTTCTTTTATCTTGAAAGTTCATACATGTGATATATGAAAATTCCTTGTACTCAGTAGGTCATTTTTACCAATGTTCTATCAGAAACTGCACCATTAACAAAACTTTATTAAGTTTTGGAAGAATTGAGCGATGCAGTTTACAAACTTGGCATACTATATATTTTTTGTGCTCAATAAAAAAGTTGTTTACATGGTTTCTAGAACATGTATAAAACTTACCAAAGATGATTACAAACTGGCAGGTTCTGAGGAATGGACAATGTGAGATAAATGATATCTGAAAAGTACATAATTAAATCAGAAGTCTGTTAGGGTCGTCCAGATGTCCATTCTGTAAACCATATATATAACCCAGGAGGACAGATAAAATCAGAAATAACATGCAGACTGATAGACAACAAATTCTATAAATCTTAGTGTGCATGCAAGTTCTTTTTATTTATTGGTTAAAGACAGAAAGTAATTGTGAGGGGAGGAGGAGAGAGAGAGAGAGAGAGACACTCGTGAAGCTTCCCTCGTGCAGGTGGGGACCAGGGGCTTGAACCCCATTCTTCATGCACTGTAATGTGTGTGCTTAACTAGGTATGCCACCACCTGGATCCTCATGTTAGTTTTAATTTATTTTATTTTATTTATTTGTTATTAACAGTTTGTTGCAGGATTGTAAGATCACAGTGTATAGTCCCCAATACACCTACCACCAAAGTTCCATAGCCTCACCATGGTTCTCACAAGTCTTAGAAACTGTTTGCTTGCTTCCATTTTTTTTTTTTTTTGTAAGTTTCGTGGATCAGATTTCTAGATGAAAACATCTGGTAGTTGTCTTTTATCTCTTATTTCACCTCCAGTTCCATCCGTTTTGTCCCAAAGGACACAATATCATCTTTTTTGATTGCAGAGTACTATTCCATTGAATATATAGCCAATGACTTCTCTCTCTCTCTCTCTCTCTTTTTGCCTCCAGGGTTATTGCTGGGGCTTGGTGACTGCACTATGAATCCACAGTTCCTGGGGGCCTTTTTTTTCATTTTATTGGATAGAATAGAGAGAATTTGAGAGGGAAGGGAAAGATAGAGAGGAAGAGAGACAGACAGACACCTGTAGACCTGCTTCATTGCTTGTAAAATGACCCCCCTGTAACTGAGGAGCTGGGGGCTCAAACGGGGATCTTCGCTCGGGTCCTTGCATCAGTGCTATGTGCGTCTGGCCTCCCTACCCCGTAACCTCTTTGCCCAGTCATCTGCCGACGGGCGTTTAGGTCGCGTCCATTCTTTGCATGGAATATTGCAGCTGTGAGCACAGGGGTGAGTGTGTCCCTCCAGAGACGTTGTTTCACAGTCCTTTGGATAAACGCCTGAGAGGGATTGCTGGGTCATGAGGCGACTCCATGTTTATTTGCTCGAGGACTGTCCACACAGCCTCCCAAAGGGGCTGCCCCAGTCTGCATTCCCACCAGCAGTGGAGCAGAGTCCCTTTCCCCTCAGCCTCTCCAGCACCTGCTGTGCCATTTCCTGGTGTGTTGATGGAAGCCCTTCTCTCAGGGGAGACATGGGATCTCAGTGGGGTTTTAACTGGCATTTCTCTAGTGAGAAGTGAGGTGGAGTGCTTCTATTTTTCTATCCCCTCCTTTCCTCCTTCCCTCTCACCTTTCCTCTTTATCCTTCCCTCCCTCCATCTCTCCTTCTTTCCTTCTTTCCTCCCTCCCCCCTTCACAGTCTTTTCTTTAACTCTGACCCGGAAGTGGTATGCTTCAGCTTTCAGTCCCCCAGTCTGGCACCAGCTGTCCCCAAATGTGACCTTTATTTAATCTCTCTCTATCCCTGTGTGGTGGGGATTGTATAGGGGAATGAAGAGGGTGACGGGGTCCTGGGAGGAACCACGTCCATCTCAGTTACAGGTCTACCCAAGCCCTGGCTTCCTAGAAGTAAACACGAATGACTACTTAGCTCATATGTGAAGCCAGAGCTCAGATTTGGGAAGGTGGCACTTTTGGAGAAAGAGGGAAACTTAAAGGCTGGGGAGCGACCTCACTAGGCGGGAGACATGCTTGCCATCTTGTGCGGACACAGAGCAGTTGTGCAGGAAGCAGCGTCTATCTATCTAACGCCAGAACTATGGACTCAGTGGGCTGGCACCCCAAACACAGCCCCAAGCAATGGGCTGTCAATTTCTCCATGGTAATTAACAGCAACAACTTGACTTTTTTTTCTGTAGAAAGAGCACAGTTTGTTTGGATTGTTAGTGGTCTCTTAGGCAGAAACAGCGGATCTTAAAGCCACTGGCCAAGGCCGCTTGGATGGCAGCGGTAGAAAGTCCCATGGCTGACAAGGGGAGGGGAGATGGCTGCCACTGCATTCTTCTTCTTCAGCTGAGAAGTTAACCCTTGATTCTCTGCCTCTCGCATGCAGCTCAGGCCAAGCCCTCAGCGCACACGGGAGGTTCTACCCAGCTCTAAGGGCGGCTCTGGTCCTGTGGAGTCTCTCCCTCTGGGTTTCTCGCGGTGTATCAGCAGGCTACCTGGGGTGGTGACATGGCTTAGAAGGAGACGGTATGTCCTCTGCAGTCCGTTTACAGCATGAAGCAGTGCAGGGTCCCCGACCACACAGGACCACAGTGCCCAACAGTCTCCCCTTCAAAATTCAAGCCTCTTGTTTGTCAGGTTTGATGGGTGATAATATGTGAAAACTTCACCCTGATTCCATGGTAAGGTTTGATGGAATTAATAAAGAGTCACGTGGCTATCACTATCATAAAAATATACAGTATCTCTTACCAGCCCTTGTCAGACTCAGTGTCTAGGTGGGGCTGACAGCTCAGATTTTCACACAACTCCACTGACACTTCAGTGATGAAGAATGAGAATCCGAGCCGGGCGGTGGCGCACCTGGCTAAACGCACGCACTGCAGTGAGCACAGACCTGGGTTCAAGCCCTGGTCCCCACCTGCAAGGAGAAAGCTGCACAGGCAGTGAAAGGCTCAGGTGTGTCTCTGCCTCTCTCCCTCTCTGTCTCTCTCTCCCCTCTCAGTCTCTTATCCTCTCCAATAACAAACAAATACATATGAATAAGATCATCACCCCTTCCCACCAGGCAAGGAAATGAAGACCATCTCCACGTTCGACCCCTAGGAGACTGTGGGCTAGTGGTTGCGTGGTTTTTATGTTGGTGATTTGGCTGCACTAAGAATCATGATGTGAAAAAGGTTCCAGGCTGAAGGTGTTTCAAGTGTCAGTATTTAGAAAAGTTACTTAGTTGACAGCCTGAGATTGAGAAGTCGGTGGGAATATTGACAGCTGCATAACCATTTCTCAGAGGCATCTGTCCTTTAACTGGGACACATTTTCGGCTTTCCTTCCTACTAGGTGAGAAATACAGGTCTGTTCTTTCTTATTCTTTTTTTTTTTTTGATTGAACTAAAAATACTTTTACTGATTTTAATAACTGATAATACCATAGGATGATAGGGTACAATTCCACACAATTCCCACCACTAGGGTTCTGTACCCCACCCCATCCATTGCAAGTTTCCTATTCTTTTTTAAAAAATTTATTTATAAATAAAAAATACTGACAGGTCCATAGGATAAGAGAGGTAACAATTCCACACAATTCCTACCACCAGAGTTCCACATCCCACCCCCTCCATTAGAAGCTTTCCTATTCTTGAACCCTCTGGGAGAATGGACCTGGGATCATTATGGAGAGCAGAAGGTGGAAGGCCTGGCTTCTGTAATTGCTTCCCTGCTGAACATGGGTGTTGGCAGGTGGATCCATACTCCCAGCCAGACAGGTCTGTTCTGATGCTCTTAAGGTTCAATACTGGGGTGAGTGTGTGTGTGTGTGTGCACAATATTCCTTATTGTCTTTCTTGTATACGCGTAGTGATTCATTATTCCTATATCATAATACCCACTGCCACATCAGGCTAATTAATGTGACTAACTTTTCTGCATTCTTATCTGCTCAAATTATTACTTGCAGATTATCTACTGAGACATAAAACTATTTCCTCCAATCACTGTAGATCGGCTTTATTAAAACAGCCCTTTGTTGTCAGAGGGTTTGTTTGTTACTACAGCCATCACCATAGTGACAGAGTGATGGAAATCTCAGTGATAAAGACTATTTCTGACGTTTGCTCTCTGGCCTTGCCCCAGACTCACACCGTCACCTCCACACATGTCTGGCAAGAGAGGGTCACACTGAGTCCGACTAGGAGCCCCTGAGGTTGGTTCTGTTCTTTAGTCACAATCAGAGCTGAGGTCAGTCACTCCTCTTGGCTTTTTACTTCTCCTTTTATTTTTGTAGATTTTCCCCATTTATTTTACTTATCGGGAAGTGAATGGTTCACAATACAGATGCTGGCACGTGGGTGTGATTTAACACCTCACCAAGATATGTGACTGCAAAGCACTCACCCAAATTAGGTCCATCATCAAGTACAAGACCTGGGGGCCCCCCTCCTGCATCCTTCCTCCAATCTTTCTTCCTTTTTTTCCAGCCCAGTCCACATTTTCCTTTATGTTTCCTTTATGTTCTTGTTTCTTAATTTCTGCCCATGAGTGAGATCATTCCATATTATTCATCCTTCTCTTTCTGGCTGATCTCACTTTGCATAATTCCTTCGAGTTCCATCCTAGATGATGGTGACTTTATTTTTCTTGATAGCTGAGTAGTATTCCATTGTGCTTTCAAGTTTAGGCTACTACAAATTATGCTGTTATGCATACGGGTACACACAGATCTCTTGGTTCCTTCGGATCTACCCCCAGGAGAGGAATTGCAGGGTCACAGGGCAGGTCCCCTTCTAGCCTTCTGAGAGTTCTCCAGACTGTTCTCCACAGAGGCTGGACCCACTGACATTCCTACCAGCAGTGCAGGAGGCTCCTTTGTCTCCACAACGTCTCCAGTACTTGATGCTTCTGTCTTTTCTGATGTGTGACATTCTCACAGGAGTGAAGAAGTACTCATTGTTGTCTTTGTTTACATTTCTTTTGACTTGAAATTTTTTTTCATGTCTGTTGTCCCTTTGGATCTCTTTGGTGAATATTCTGGCCATTTCCTCTCCCCACTTTTGGATGGTCTGTTTGTTTTCTGTCGCTGAGTTTGGTGAGCTCCTTGTTTAGTTTAGCCATTAAGTTTTGTCTGGCGTCTGGCACAGAGCGATCTTCTCCCATTGTTTAAGGACTCTGTTTGAGTGGTGGATTCTCTTGTTGTGCAGACACTTTTCAGTTTGCTGTAGTCCCACTGGTTTAGTCTTGCTTTTGTGTTCCTTGTGAGTCTTGGAAGGTACCTTTAAACTTAGACTGAAAAGTGTTTTGTCAATTTTTTTTGTGTGTGATTTTATAATGATGAACAAGACTGTGGGATAAGAGGGGTACAATTCCACACAGTTCCCACCACCAGAGTTCCACATCCCATCCCTCCATTGGAAGCTTCCCTGTTCTTTATCCCTCTGGGAGGATGAACCAAAATTCTTTATGGGGAGCAGAAGGTGGGAGATCTGGCTTATGTCATTGCTTCTCCGCTGCACATGGGTGTTGGCAGGTGGATCCACACTCCCAGCCTGTCTCTGCCTTTCCCTAGTGGGGCACGGATCTGGGGAGGGGAGGCTCCAGGACACATGGGTGAGGTTGTCTGCCCACAGAAGGCAGGATGGCATCATGGAGCATCTGCAACTTGGTGGCTGAAAGGTGATAGGATAAAAAAACTGGACAAAAAATTTAATAATCAGGAAATTAAAGGTAAGAATATAGCAGATAAGATTTGGGTTCTTTACTTTTGAAAAAGCTAAGAAGTCGATTTTGGGTATGTTCCAAGAGTCCCATGACTTTACTAATTTTTGCCTGAGCCCAGTAGCTAACATGCAGATAGACTAAAGGTATTGTCTGGGGAGATGAAGTCAGAGTTGGAAATAAGACTAGAAGCTGGATCAGGGCCGAGTAGCTCCCACATATGGGAAGAGTATATAAATACCATTAATTATAAACCACATTGATCTGACCTAGGGCCCATATCCATTCATATTTAGCACAGGCCAAAGTTTCTATCTAAATATTTGATGGTTTCTGGGTTAGCATCCAAATGTTGGACCCATTTTTGTGCATGGTGAGACGAAGTCGTTGAGTTTTATGTTCCTGCATGTTTCAACCCAATTTCCGAACACTCTTTGTTGAAGAGACTCCCCTTTCTGGACTTAGTATTTTGAGCCTCATTGTCAAAAATTAGATGACCATAGATAGTGACCACTGGCACAGACCTGCAAGCCCAATAATAAGCCCTCGTTGCTTTCCCATGCCATTACAGATCTGCTCAGCTCTGCTCTTCTCAGAGACCATAATTGTGTGAGTAGAAAATATTCTCGAGTTTTCTTGTCTCACACACACACACACAGACACACACACAGAGACACAGGTACGCACACAGAGACATAAACACACACACAAACACACACAGAGACACAGACAAACACACACAGACACACACACTCACACACACAGACACACATACATACTCACACACATACAGACACTCACACACAGACACACACACTCACACGCACTCACACACACACAGAGACACAGATACACACACAGAGACACAGACACACACACAGACACACACACTCACACGCACTCACACACACACTCACACACACACACACACACTCACACACACACACACTCACACACACGCACTCACACTCACACACTCACACACACACACTCACACACACACACTCACACACACACACTCACACACACACACTCACACACACACTCACACACACTCACACACACACTCACACACACATACACACTCACACACACTCACACACACACTCACACTCACACACACACTCACACACACTCACACACACAGACACACACTAACATACTCACACACTCACACACACTCACACACACTCACACACTCACACACACTCACACACTCACACACACACTATAAAGAGCACAGAGTATGATTCCGTCAGACTTTGTGCTCTGCCTGATTTTTGTCTTTCTGTCTTTTCTGTGTTGGGGACTGAACCCGGAGCAAATGCTTGTGCTCACAGCCACGTAACCTATCAGAACCCACAGGGTGCCTTTTTTTTTTTTTTTTTTTTTTTTTACCTGAGCACTAATCAGCTCTGGTACAGGGGATTGAACCTGGGCCTTAGGAGCCTCAGGCATGACAGTCTGTTTGCATAACCATTATGGTATCTAGCCCCTACATGATGCTTTTTAAGGAAACTTTTCTGGGAGAGTCAGTTCCTCTGTTTTTCACCATTTAGGGGCTATTCATGCCACTTCTTTCCTGACCCATTCCCTTCCTGTCAAGAATCAGGGATTCAGGTCTAGTCCTTCTCACACTGTGTCACCAACCAACTTTGCTGCCCCTTTCACAGCTGCAAAGGACTAGTATGATTAAACTGGGTTCACTTTGACAGTCCTGGGACATCTCTTTAATTAAAGGCTAGCTGATTAGGAATTTTAATTCTATCTGCAGCCTGAATTCGATCTGTGTAAATGTCAGGTAACAGATTCCTGGAGCCGGGGATTAAGTGGTGACATCTAAGCAGAGTGGTTAATCTGCCTACAGCTGTTGAGAAAAGAATGTCATTCTCCAGTCATTTGCAAGTATCTGCAGTTCCTCTAAAAGTGCACAGCTCAGAAAACAAAGTGCCGTCATTCTAATATGGACTAGCCTTTTCATTTCCATTGTGTTCTTGTCTATTCACTTTATAGAATGTTGCTTCTCCTCTTAGTCAAAAGAAGCGAATGTCCTACCCCTTTAAATCAGGGGAGGGACCATCAGACCCACTGGCTATGAATACCACCTTGAAATCATTCCGTCTGGTGTCAGCCAAGATAATGGTCACTCAAGTAGCCTTTTCTTTTTCTATAGCAACTCTGAGGCTAATTTTTTTATTTTTTAAAAATGTATTAGTGATCTTACAATGATTTACAAGACTGTGGGATAAGAAGGATACAGTTCCTTACAATGCCCTCCTCCAGAGTTCCATATCCAATTCCCTCCATTGGAAGCTTCTCTGTTCTTTATCCCTTTGTGAGTATGGACCAAAATTCTTTATGGGGTTCAGGCTTCTGTAATTGCTTCTCCACTGGACTTGGATGTTGACAGGTGGATCCATTTTTAAGTTGATAATTTTGTATATGGCCCACAAATGATGTTATAAACATCCAAATGGCATTGACTACCACTGCTTTAATTTTATTCTTATTTATTTTTTAATTTACGTCAACATTTTTGTTTGTTATCAATAGTGTGTTACATGTTCACTCCACACCACACCCGCCATGCATATAGTTCCATTTAGGGGCTAGTGGTTTGTGGTGCAGCTGTTGACACAGGTCCAATTCCTCATCTCCCTGTGCTTGGTGTCTGTAGGACACTTTCACCACCAGATCAGGCCTTTCCCACCATTGTGCGCCAAGGACCCAGTGCCCTCTCCCTCCTTCTTGTCACCACTTCCCCAGAGTCCTTTGCTTTGGTGCGGTACACAGGACCCAGTTCACACTTGGCCTTGCCTTTTCCTTTTCTGTCCCTTTTTCTTTAAGCCCCACCTGTAAATCAGATCTTAGGGTGTTTTTCCTTCTCTCTTTGACTTACCTCACTTAACGCTGTTCAGGTTCTATCCAAGGTGAGGTGAAGGAGATGGCTTCCTTATTTTCAGTAGCTGACTGGCATCCCTTGGCATATATAGACTTGATGACTTAGAACAAAGTTGTGATTCTAAGTTTGGTAGGTGTGAACTCTGGCAGAGGCCTAATGAATAAACTCCAGGTGTCAGCAGGCCTGTGTGTGTATGTATACGTCTGTGTGTGTATGTATACGTCTGTGTGTGTATCGCGTGTATGTATAAGTCTCTGTGTGTATGTATATGTCTATGTGTGTATCGTGTGTATGTATATGTCTGTGTGTGTATCGTGTGTATGTATACGTCTCTGTGTGTATCATGTGTATGTATATGTCTCTGTGTGTATGTGTACGTCTGTGTGTGTATCATGTGTATGTATATGTCTGTGTGTGTATCGTGTGTATGTATACGTCTGTGTGTGTATGTGTACGTCTGTGTGTGTATCATGTGTATGTGTATGTCTGTGTGTGTATCGTGTGTATGTATACGCCTGTGTGTGTATCCTGTGTATGTATACGTCTCTGTGTGTATGTACACGTCTCTGTGTGTATTGTGTGTATGTGTATGTCTCTGTGTGTATCGTGTGTATGTATACGTCTGTGTGTGTATCGTGTGTATGTGTACGTCTGTGTGTGTATCATGTGTATGTGTACGTCTGTGTGTGTATCGTGTGTATGTATACGTCTGTGTGTGTATCGTGTGTATGTGTACGTCTGTGTGTGTATCGTGTGTATGTATATGTCTGTGTGTGTATGTGTACGTCTGTGTGTGTATCGTGTGTATGTGTACGTCTGTGTGTGTATCGTGTGTATGTGTACGTCTGTGTGTGTATCGTGTGTATGTATATGTCTGTGTGTGTATGTGTACGTCTGTGTATGTATTGTGTGTATGTGTACATCTGTGTGTGTATCGTATGTATGTATATGTCTGTGTGTGTATCGTGTGTATGTGTACGTCTGTGTGTGTATCGTGTGTATGTATATGTCTGTGTGTGTATGTGTACGTCTGTGTATGTATTGTGTGTATGTGTACATCTGTGTGTGTATCGTATGTATGTATATGTCTGTGTGTGTACGTCTGTGTGTGTATCGTGTATATTTATATGTCTGTGTATCGTGTGTATGTATGCGTCTGTGTGTGTATCGTGTGTATGTATATGTCTATGTGTGTATGTATACGTCTATGTGTGTATAGGCACATGTGTATGCCACAACTTCCCAAGGCTCCCATCAGTCACCGGGGAGCTCTGTTGCCTCCAAATGTAAACTATTGTGAATTGTGCAACATTGGTGTGCACAAAACTCTAGATAGATGTCTTTGTTTCCCTTTGATAAATACCCAGGAGAGAAATTTCTGGGTCATATGATAAGTCCATTCCTACTGTTCTAAGGAATCTCTAGATGTCCACAGGGCTGGACCAATTTACGTCGCTACCATCGGCAGTGCAGAAGGGTTCCTTTTCCCTCACATCTTTTTGAACACTTGCTGGTCTTGTTCTTTCTAGATGCTGTAGAGTGGTACCTCATTGTGTCTTCACTTACTCTTCTCTGATAGTCAGTGACTTTGAGCATTTTGTATGTTTGTTGTCCCTTTAAATCTCTCCTTTAGTGTTGATTTTGTCTCTATCCTTTCCCCATTTTTATTAGAATTATAAGGGTTTTTTTTAGGGAGCTCTTTATGTACTTTACTCACTAGCCATGATATATATCATATAAAGATTTCCTCCCATTCTTAGTGTGTCTTTCTTTTGATGGTTGCTAGATTTCCTAGGGAGAAGCCTTTCACTTTGGTGTAGTCCCATTGGACTGTTTTTATTTTCCTTGCTGTTGGACATGAGCATTAGAAGACAGTTGTGGATCATAGATTGTGAAGTACTCTTATCAGTGTTTTCTTGCATGTATTTGATAATTTTTTGCTTAATGTCTGTACATTTGTTCCAGCCTATAAAACCAGTAAGAAAAATTAGTGACATTCTTCTATGCAAATACTAAACAATAAGAAGAAATCAGAAAATTTATCCCTTTTATTCCATCAGACAAAACAATCAAGTATCTGGAAATAAGGTTGACAAAAGAGGTGAAAGACTTGTACACCAAAAATTGAGTCACTATTCAAGGAACTAGAGACATGAACACAAAGAAATGGAAAGATATCCCTTGCTCATGGATTGGAAGAATTAACATTGTTAAAATGACCGTTCCACCAAGAGTTATATACAGATTCAATGCCATCACTATCAATGTCTCAGCAGATATCTTTAAGGGAATAGAACAAAAGCTAAGAAAATTTATATGGAACTAGGAAATGCCTACGATTGACATAGCAACTTTGAGGAAAAACAGCAATACTGCAAGCAGGCATCACACTTCTTGACCTCCACTTATACCACAGGGGCATCGTAGTCAAAACAGTCTCCTACTGGAACCAAAAATAGACACAGAAACCCTTGGAATAGAGCTTATAGCCCAGAAGTAATCCCCCATAGCCATGGAAGACTCTTTTGATAAGGAGGCCCAGAAATGGAGAAAAAAGAGTCTCTTCAACAAATGGTGCTAGGAAAATTGGGTTGAAACACACAGAAGAATGACACTAGACCATCACATATCATCAAACCAGTAGTTTTTAAAAAATCTTTTATTTATAAAATAGAAACACTGACAATACCATAGGATATGAGGGGTACAATTCTGCACAATTCCCACCACCAGAACTCCGTATCCCATCCCCTCTCTCTATTTATTTAAAAAAGGAAACATTAACAAAACCATAGGACAAGAGGGGTACAACTCCACATAATTCCCACCACCAGAAATCTGTATCGCATCCCCTCCCCTGATAGCTTTCCTATTCTTTATCTCTCTGGGAGTCTGGACCCAGGGTCATTGTGGGATGCAGAAGGTGGGAGGTCTGGCTTCTGTAACTGCTTCCCCGTTGAACATGGGCGTTGACAGGTGGATCCATACTCCCAGTCTGCCTCTCTCCCTAGTGGGGCAGGGATCTGGGGAAGCGGAGCTCCAGGACACATTGGTGGGGTTGTCTGTCCAGGGAAGTCTAGTCGGCATCATGCTGGCATCTGGAACCTGGTGGCTGAGTAATGAAGCTGAAGGGTTAGGGTAGTTTTAAATAAGACCATTGGGGAGAAACTAACATTGCAACACTGCTGTTTCAGATCTTTCTGATAATAGGTCTGCATGCTATAACTACATATATATTTGGAAAAACAACAACAACGAAAAGTTACTGCTTAGCTTCATGTATTTTTGAAATGAAAGAATTTGGCCACATAAGTGTAGAAAGTATTAAGCTAACAACTGAATCACTTCTCAGTGTTTTTGGGATCACCCGAGTTGGCTGTCTGGCTGGAAGCAGCTCCCATGATTAAGTGGATGATTTGTCTTACTGTGCATAAAATCCCAATACGAACTCGTGGCTTCTACCTCATGGTCATAGGGGTAACATCTGCTCATCATACAACCTGTTCAGTAGGTCTTATTTTTGGAAAAAGCACATTATTTTTCTCTTCAGTTAGCAAGATGTTTTCCAGTCCATGTTTTCCTGTGGTTTCCTTGGCACCAGGATGCCTGTGAGTTAACAGTCACTTGTTGCTTTTCCCTCATGCAATGTATCTATACCACTCTGACCCGCCCCCTAATTTATCTATACCACTCTGACCCACCCCCTTTTTAAAAAAAAAAATTCACCATTATTGTTGTTTCTAAGCAGAGTCTATTCTGTGTGCGTGGACAAGCAAAGAAAATGTCACCGGAGATGAGCAAACTGCTCTGGCTTTTCAATTCCTGCACAACGAATCCCACGGAATTCAGAAGCAGGTAGAGGCTGAGCGAGGCTTCCTGTGCAGCCTTCCAGAGATGAAACAGCCTTTGCAAATGCCAGTTGCTAATGTAACTGTCTAGGTTGCTTACAAAATGAACATAATAAGTTTTTATTTCCCATGGTGATACACCAACAGTTACATCCGGCTTCTAATAGTTTGCAATTCAGTAATAATAGCTTGGTTCAGTTTAGTTTATTGAAGACATAAAAATACTTGGCAGCCAGAGACTAGGATGCATGGTTCAAGAGAACAGGACTCCAGCAGGGACCACTGGATATGGAATGTGGGCATACTTGGCACTTAGTGACTCTGACTGATTCCTTTGGGGGAAGTGCAGCGTCCAATAAACCCGATTTATTTGGTTACTGAGGGAGGACCATGAGGTCTAGTTATAGAGAACTGTATCTCAGAATGTGGTAGCCTGCATCTTTCCTTTTAAAGAGCATTCTTTGTGGATGAAAACACTTCAGCTTCATCTATCTGTCTATCTGTCTATCTATCTATCTATCTATCTATCTATCTATCTATCTATCTATCTATGAGATAGCTGTTCATTTATTCTTTGGAAACAAAGAAATAGAATAACAAGTTGGTTTACTCCCTGACTTGAGAATGTAGACATTACAGATGCCTGCTGTGAAAATGTGGATATGAAAGGTAGCCTGAAGTCACATGAATATACTTTAAACAAGTAGAAAGATTGGGGAATAATTGTTAATAAAAACACAGTTTCTAGAAGTCTAAATTGGAAACTTCAAATTGGAAGTTTTCATTAAACATGGGATTCCTTTATGAGGAGTGGAAAGAGCAGATAAGGTTGGAGAAGACCCTCTACTTTCATTTGTCTTCCATATTAATAAAGTTGAAGACCTCATGATTTACTTAATTATCTGTAAAAGTGTTGTGTGACAAGTTTGCTATTGCCCTGGGTACAGTTTCATACCTCCCCGAAGTGAAGTGAGTGTCTGCACAGCTTACCCGCTTGCTAGTCATGTAATGTCCCTCTTCCTTCCCCATGCCACATCAGGTTCCTCCTCCTCACTGTTCCTCCCATCCCCACACTCACACCTGCAGAGAGAAGCTGAAGACTGGTTCCTACCTAGTCCCTTCCCCGGATTTGTTCTGTAAATCCGACATGGGGAATAGACCATCAGACATTTCTCCTTCTTCCTCCCAACTACTAGGAAAAAAGCTGCTTTTTATCTTTTCTTGAAGCTGAGTGGTATTTGATGGTGTGTATGCCCCATGGCTTCCTTATCTATTTGACTGTGGGTTGTTTCCAAATCTTGACACTTGTAAATAATGACAAATGGTCATAGGCTTGGAGATATCTTTTCAAGTAACTCTATCTCCCACCCACCCAGGGAGAAAAGTCATGATTTTCACTGAGAACATCTGGGCCTGAGTGAAATTTCCTGACTAATTTCTCACATGCAAATGGCTCTATGAGTTTTCAGAGACCTCTTGGTGTAGCTTCACTTTGATTTCTGCTATGAAATTAATGGGCATGTTAATATCTTATTTGCATCTCACAGCTGTGTCCTAAGAATTAAATCAGATGATACTTGGATAAGTGGTATGTAATCTATAGCTATCTTGTGTGTGAGCTAAATTGTGAGTTTTTTTTTAAATTTCTTTATTGGAGAATTAATGTCTTACATTCGACAGTAAATAGTTTGTACATACATAACATTTCTCAGTTTTCCATATGACAATACAACCTCCACTAAGTCCTCTGTCATTCTTCTTAGACCTCTATTCTCCCCACCCACCCACCCCAGAGTCTTTTACTTCAGTGCAATACGCCAATTCCAGTTCAGGTTCTACTTGTGTTTTCTCTTCTGATCTTGTTTTTCAGCTTCTGCCTGAGAGTGAGATCATCCCATATTCATCCTTCTGTTTATGTCTTACTTCACTTAACATGAATTTTTCAAGATCCATCCAAGATTGGCTGAAAACGGTGAAGTCACCATTTTTAATAGCTGAGTAGTATTCCGTTGTATATATAGACCACAACTTGCTCAGCCACTATTTGTTGTTGGACACCTGGATTGCTTCCAGGCTTTGGCTATTATAAATTGTACTGCTAAGAACATATGTGTACACAGATCTTTTGGGATGGGTGTGTTGGGTTCCATAGGATATATCCCCAGGAGAGGAATTGCAGGATCACAGGGCAGGTCCATTTCTAGCCTTCTGAGAGTTCTCCAGACTGTTCTCCATAAAGGTTGGACCAATTTATATTCCCACCAGCAGTTTAGGAGGGTCCTTTGTCCCTGCAACCTCTCCAGCATTTGCTGCTGTTACCTTTTCTGATGTGTGACATTCTCACAGGAGTGAAGTGTTATCTCATTGTTTTATTTGCATTTCTCTGACAATCAGAGACTTGGAGCATTTTTTTCATGTGTTTCTCGGCCTTTTAGATCTCTTCTGTGGTGCATATTCTGTCCATACCCTCTCCCCATTTTTGGATGGGGTTATTTGTTTTCTTGTGGTTGAGTTTGGCAAGCACTTTATATATTTTGGTTATTAAACTCTTGTCTGATGTATGGCATGTAAAGATCTTCTCCCATTCTCTGAGGGGTCTCTTGGTTTGGGTAGTGGTTTCTTTTGCTGTGCAGAAGCTTTTTAATTTGATGTAGTCCCATAGGTTTATGCTTGCCTTAGTCTTCCTTGTAATTGGATTCGTTTCATTGAAGATATCTTTAAAATTTATGCAGACAAGAGTTCTGCCAATATTTTCCTCTAAGTATCAAATAGTTTTTGGTCTAACATCAAAATCCTTGATCCACTTGGAATTTACTTTTGTATTTGGTAAAATATTAAATATTCAGTTTCATTCTTCTGCAGGTTTCAACCCATTTTTTCCGACACTATTTGTTGAAGAGACTCTGCTTTCCCCATGTAATAGTCTGGGCACCTTTGTCAAAGATTAGATGTCCATAGGTGTGGGGCCTCACTTCTGGGCTCTCAATTCTATTGCACTGGTCAGTGTGTCTATTAATGTTCCAGTACCAAGCAGTTTTGATGACAATGGCCCTATAATACAATTTGAGATCTGGGAGTGTGATGCCTCCAGTTCTGTTCTTTCTTCTCAAGATTGTTTTGGCAATTCTAGGTATTTTCTGGTTCCAGATAAACATTTGTAGCATTTGTTCTAGTCTCCTAAAAATGTGGTTGGGATCTTGATGGGGATAGCATTCAATTTGTATATGGCTCTGGGTAGTATATTCATTTTGATGATGTTAACTCTACCAACCGATGAACATGGAATATCTTTCCACTTCTTTTTCAATTTCCTTGAGTAGTGATTCATAATTTTTAGTATACAAGTCTTTCACTTCTTTGGTTAGGTTTATTCCTAGATATTTTATTGTTTTTGTTGCTATTGTAAAAGGAATTGATTTCTGGATTTTATCTTCTTCTAACTTAGTGTTTGCATAGAGGAATGGCACTGATTTTTGAATGTTAATTTTGTAGCCTGACACCTTACTGTATTGCCTGATGATTTCCAAAAGCTTCTTGCTGGATTCCTTAGTTTTTTCTATGTATACTATCATGTCATCTGCAAATAGGGAGAGTTTGACTTCTTCTCTTCCAATCTGTATGCCTTTAATTCCTTGCTCCTGCCTGATGGCTATGGCAAGAACTTCCAACACTATGTTGAATAGTAATGGTGATAGTGGGCAGCCCTGTCTAGTACCTGATCTGAGGGGAAATGCTTCCAGTTTTTCACCATTGAGTATGATGTTGGCTATAGGTTTGCTATATATAGACTCCACTATCTTCAGGAATTTTCCATCTATTCCCATTTGTTGTAGTGTTATGATCATAAAGGGATGTTGTATTTTGTCAAAGGCTTTCTCTTCATCTATTGATACGATCCTTTGGTTTTTGGTCTTATTTTTATTGATGTGGTGGATCACGTTGATTGATTTATGTATATTAAACCAACCTTGCATGCCTGGGATAAACCCCACTTGGTCATGATAAACAATCTTTTTGATATACTGCTGTATCCGGTTGGCTAGAATTTTGTTCAATATTTTCACATCTACGTTCATCAGAGATATTGGTCTGTAGTTTTCTTTTTTGGTTGTGTCCCTGTCTGCTTTTGGTATCAGGGTGATGTTGGCTTCATAGAAGCTGGCAGGGAGTATTCCAGTATCTTCAATCTTTTGTAAGACTTTTAAAAGTAGAGGTATTAGTTCTTCTTTGAAGGTTTTGTAGAATTCATTTGTAAAACCATCTGGTCTAGGACTTTTATTCTTGGAAGGTTTTTGATAACTGTTTCAATTTCATTAGCTGTGATGGGCCTGTTCATGTTATCTAGTTCCTCTTTATTTAATTTTGGAAGTTCATAGGTATCTAGGAAATTGTCTATTTCTTCCAGGTTCTCTAGCTTGGTGGCATATAGTTGTTCATAGAAGCCTCACATGATATGTTGAATTTCTGCGGTGTCTGTTGTGATATCTCCTCTTTCATTTATGATCCAATTTATTTGGGTCTTCTCCCTTCTTTTTTTTGTGGGTCTGGCTAAAGGTTTGTTGATTTTGTTCACTCTTTCAAAGAATCAACATTTACTTTCATTGATCTTTTGTATGGTTTTTCTTATTTTCAATGTTATGATGAACTATTTTAGGTCTTGAATTATATTTTATTTAAACTACTTAAACTTAAAGTCATTTAAAGTATTATAATTAACTATGGTTTTGGCTTTTTCTAGTCTCATGTTCAAGTTTGTCAGTTAGTGGCTACCGGTAAGATATGTTTTTTGTTGCAGTGTTCTACCCACTTCTCCTGTCAAGCTTATATAATGTTACTGGTGTAGTTTGTAAGTAGTGGTAAACTGAGGATGGATGTTGTATGACCTTGTAACTGTTGCTGATAGTGTGGGTGTGGTGAGAAGGATACTGTGTAAGATGAAGCCCTTTCCAGGTGTGAGATCTTGGGCAAACAATTGAGATTCTTTGACAGCAGCTATCTCATCTGTAAAATATATGATTTAAACCCTCTGACACTGTCTTACAAGATTGTCTTCAGCAAACGAAACAGTACATATGGAAAGTCTTTAAAGACTTAAGACTTGCAAATGCAAATTCTTATTGTCATTACTCTTGTATTTAGACAATGTAACCTTTAGCATTGATAAATGAAGCTACATACAATGTAATTATCTCTTGATAGAAACTTAATGCTATACTGGTGAAGGAGTCATGTCTTCTGTTTGCTTTCTGTGAGAAATAGCTTTCAATATAATTGCAGTGAATGTAATCTGTAATGTCTTTATAAATCTTTATTTAGACAGACCCATCACTATTTCATTCAGTGACCTTTTCTTTAGAAAATGATGAGTTTTCTTGGCAAAGGAAGGACATTAGGAGTTTACAAACCAACAATCATTATCTTTAAGAAGACTTAAGCCAAATGTTTTCACAGCACAGGTATCTGTGATTTTTCTCAATGCCAGTATGACTTTATTGAGGAAACAGTGAAATACAGGACTGTTGTTGACACAAGGTGTATTTGCACAGTTACCCAATGTAGGGATCAATACATTTCATCCTCAACCAAACGCTCCTCCTGCCCCACCCTAGGGTTTTAGATGCACATCCTCCCCAGAGGGGCCTCTTTCCCCTGCTGAGTTTCTGGATTTGCTACTAGACTACAGTCCATTGAGGATTCCTTCTGTACTGCCCTTTGTGCTGATTCCTACGCCCCTCTGTCTGTGAGCTCATTTGGCATTTGTCCTTTTCCTTCTGACTTCCTGCTTAACGTGATTCCCTCCCATCCCATCCAAGTTGTAGCAAAGGAGAACCTGCCTCCATTTCTTATAGCTGTGTAGTGTTCTCTTGTCTACATGTCACAATGTTCTCGCCACCTGCCTGTTGTTATGCAGTTGGATTGTTTCCCAGTGTTGATTATTAGAAAGAGCACTGGCACAGAGCTAGACAGAGGTTCCTCAGATAGATGCATTTGTGTTCTTTGGGTTGATTTCTGACAGAGCGATAGCTGTGTCAGATGGGAGGTTGCTTTTTAATGTCTGCTAGAGTATTCAAACTGTGTTCCAGAAGGGCTGCACTAATTTGCACTTACACCAACAGTGAAGTGTGCCTTTCTGTCTGCATTGCAGGAGCACTTGCTTCTGTGCTTTCAGGTAGCTATTATGTGGGTGAGAGAGTATCTCCTTATTGTCTGGACTTGCATTTCTCTGGTAAGCGGTACTACTAAGCATATTTTTTTTTTCATACACCTGTTGGCCATCTGAATATCTTCTATGGAGAAATATCTGTCCAGTTCTTCACCCCCATCTATAATGAAGCAGGGTTGAGTATTTGTTACTGATCTTTGTGAGTTCTTTGTGTATATTAACTATTGCCTCTTTGACATATGACATGTAAGTATCTTTTCCCATTATGTAGGATGTCTTTCTGTTTGGGGGTGTACAAATACAATACAGGTACAATACAGGTACAATACAGGTGTACAATACAGGTATTTATTTAGGAAAATCCTCTGTTAAACTTCCAGAGGTATGGCCATGATACAGGAACATCTCCTTAGGACTGGAAAATACAGCAAATAGAAACAACAAACCTCATATTGATTTAGATCTGGGATCTCTACCAAAAGCATTGTCTAAATGTGAGTGCAAAAGAGGAGGGGACACTATTCCAAGGTCGAGGATAGCTGGAAAGTCATGTCCTGGTAGCTTGATAAAGTGGGCAGATTCTGGGGTTTTTAATACCTGCCCCCTGGAAAATCAAGAGGTTTGTAGTGTGAACTTCTCACAAAGACTCTTTTCTGTAGCAGAAGAGTAAAGTGGCCTACAGCTGTAAGAATGCACCTTACCTTGTGAAACACACACGCACACACGCTCACACACACACGCTCACACACACACGCACCACTGCTCTGCTATTCATGATCCCCCACTGATTTTTTCTGTGTTCTAAGGGGTCAGACATCCTCCATACAGTGTGGTGGACAATGGCTGAGTTGCCTTGCTACCCCACCCTCAGGATCTAGTAGTTGCTCCTTAAAGACTGAACCTGAACTTAGGACAGGCTATAGTTGTGATGATGTTTAGTTTATCTCTGTCTCAAGTTCTGTATGTGATAGACATTAAGGAGCGTTGACTATGTCTCTTTTATTTTGCCAGACCAGTCTGCATATTTCTTTTCCCTTCTTTACAGTGAGACTGTAGGCCTCTCTCAATGAGCATTTGCTTTCTTCCTAATGTTTTGGCCTCCTACACAGTTCCCAAGCTTAGTACATATCCTCAAGGAAATCCAGACAGGGCATTTGGGGCCTTTTAAGTTTGGAATTTATTATTTCAGCTCCACATGCTTTTAAAGTCTATATGTTTTTAACTTCAGCACAGAGTTTTTGCTTGAGCTAAACTCTTGTCAAATTTGGCAATTTCCCACAGGTGATTCATTTAAGGACCGTCACCCTCTTTTCTCTGGAACTTTTCTCTAGTCATTTTATGGGAACATTCATATGTTCCAACTTGTAGTATTTACCCGAGATACAGAGATATTCATCCCTTGCAGTTTATGTGTGAGACACAGTGACCAAGCTCAGCTGTGGTAACTGAATGATGTCATTTACTTGCAGATTTCTGTCTTTTTTTTAATATTTATTTTCCCTTTTGTTGCCTTTGTTGTTTTTCATTGTTGTTGTAGTTATTATTGTTGTTGTTATTGATTTCGTCATTGTTGGATAAGACAGAGAAAAATGGAGAGAGGAGGGGAAGACAGAGAGGGGGAGAGAAAGACAGACACCTGCAGACCTGCTTCACCGCCTGTGAAGCGACTCCCCTGCAGGTGGGGAGCCGGGGGCTGGAACTGGGATCCTTACGGTCCTTGTGCTTTGTGCCACGTGCGCTTAACCTGCTGCGCTACTGCCCGATTCCCCAGACTTCTGTTTTCACTTTAGCTGTGGAGTAGTTGTCTCTGTGTCATGCTCATCCATGGTACCGATGAAGCTAATAGGAAAACGACACTCAGATTCCATATAACAGTGAGATGATAGACTTTGTAATTGGCACGAGTTTGTATTTATATACACAGGACTAGAAAATGCAGCTTAAAGGAAGAATTCTTAAAGTAGTTAGGATATTTGATTCCTAACCCCATAGCATCAGTTACTAATTGTATTTTCAAGCAAGTTCTGTGGAGGAAGTAACTATGAGGAAATGCTAGCACTTTAGCAGAAGTCAAGCGATGGGCAGGCCAGTGCTGGTGGGAGGCAGAGTGCACTTGTGTTGGCTCACACCTCCTCAGCCGTGTCAGGGTCTGTTCACTAGGTATCTGAATGGACAAGAAGTCTATTCACTTCCTGCTTTCTCCCCCATATAACCCTATCTTTTGGCATAGTTCTTGGTATAAGGTAAGTACTTGCCAAATATTTTCTAAACTTATGAATAAATGAATTACTGTCTTATTAATAGAAATGGGGAAAGTTAGAAGTGGCATGGGTACAATGATCTGCTTTGGGGGAATGAAGTTAACTGCTTTACAGTTAATTTGGAGTAGTTTGCATTTCAAACTGCATTTCTTTGAGGAGTTATGTATAAGATTTACACACACACCCTTGTAGATGATTTACCTGGCTAATATATATTTTAAAGAATGTATTTATTTATTCATGAGAATGATAGGAGGAGAGAGAGAAAGAACCAGACATCACACTGGTACATGTGCTGCCAGGGGTTGAACTTGGGACCTCATGCTTGAGAATGTAAAGCTCTATCCACTGCGCCACCTCCTGGACCACCTTGGCTAATATTTGTAGTTCCACATAGCCGTGTAGAATATTGGAGAGTTCATATTCTGTTACCTGAACTTAGAGATACTTTAACATGGTATATTTTAGAGAGTTCATATTCTGTTACCTGAACTTAGAGATACTTTAACATGGTATATTTTAGAGAGTTCATATTCTGTTACCTGAACTTAGAGATACTTTAACATGGTATATTTTAGAGAGTTCATATTCTGTTAACCTGAACTTATAGGTACTTTAACATGGTATATTTTAGAGAGTTCATATTCTGTTACCTGAACTTAGAGAGAGCACAATAGTGGAGCTTCCTTCAGTCAGTAGGGACTGGTCTCACGCACGGCAAAGCAGGGTGCTAACCAGGTGAGCTATTTCACTGGCTCTAATGTAAATCATTGCTAAATTAACAACCACATCCCTACATATCTTGGCTTTCAAGCTCTTTCTATTTTTTTTCTTTTCTTTTTAGCTACAGAAAATGGCCCATAGCTGTTTCCATCCCAACCTTCTAAATGAACTTTTACATTCTTTTTTCCCCCCTGTACTCATTTTTATTTTAAAATCTTAGAGATACAAACAGAGGGAAAGATGTCACAGCACAGAAGCTTCCTCCAGTATGCGTGGGCCGGGATTGATCCTAGATGTACACACGACAAAGCAGACACTCTGTTGTGGTGAGAAGTTTAAAAAATAATTCAACAGTGGCAGGGCCGGGCAGTAGCAGGGCCGGGCACACCTAGTTCCCTGGTTAATCTCACACATTACAGGGCACAAGGCCCTGGGTTCAAGCCCCCAGTCCCCACCTGCAGGGGAAGCTTCACAAGTGGTGAAGCAGGGCTGCAGGTGTCTCTCTGTCTCTCTCCCTCTCTCCCTCCCTTCTTCCCTCTCAACTTCTGTCTCTATCCAGTAATAGTATATATACTAAAATGAGTAAAATGCATTAATTGTGTATATAAATGTCTTTTACTTGTGCGGTATATTTCTAAGAAACATAGGTGAGGGGCCGAGTGATGGCATGCCAGGTTAAGAGGACATAGTATAAAGGGCAAGGATCCTGGTCAGAACCCCCGGCTCCCCACCTGCAGGGGGGCTGCTTCTCAGGAGGTGAGAAGGTCTGCAGGTGTCTATCTCCCCCCCTCTATCTTCTCCTCCCTTCTCACTTTCTTTCTAGCCTATCTAAACAAGAAAAAACAAATCTTCAGGAAAGAGGAAAAAACAAGTGCTTTAAAAATAATTGTTATCTTTGAAATTAGTGAAGAGTATAGCTGGTAAAATGAGTGGAATGTATAATTACATAATAGCCGCTCACTCACTATGTCTATGAGGGTTTAGTGTAGGAAACAAAACCACTCAAATTTCATGTAGAAAGGATCTCAATAAAAATATTTCAGTGTGTAAAAGACCAGGCTCCTTCAGCGTGGCGAGGCTGGGCTTGGACCAGCTCTTGTGATTTCTAAGCCCACTATACCCGAAGCATTTTATTATTTTCTTTTTCCTTAGAGTTCTCATTTTGTTTGTTAATTTTTCCTATTTCATTTTACACTGTAACAACCTTGTTCAGCAGTTCTTCAGGTCAGCTCTCCAGCCCACTGCACCTAAACCCCCTTGCCTGTGGCTTTTGCTCTGTTTCATGAGATATGGCTGATCCCTGTTTCCACGCTTATCCCTCACCTGTGGTCCAGTGCTGCACTCCATACATCCTTTGCTGCACCAATATTAACCAGGTTAAAACAGGAAACATGGGGGCCAGATGGCACGAAGCGCAAGGACTGGCGTAAGGATCCTGGTTCGAGCCCCCGGCTCCCCACCTACAGGGGAATCGCTTCACAGGCGGTGAAACAGGTCTGCATGTGTCTGTCTTTCTCTCCCCCTCTCTGTCTTCCCCTCCTCTCTCTGTTTCTCTCTGCCCTATCAACAACAACAACAAAAAACCAACAAAAAACAGCAATAACAATAATAACAACAAGGGCAACAAAATTGGGGAAAAAAATGGCACAGTGCAGGCACCAAGCCCCAGCAATAACCCTGGAGGCAAAAAAAAAAAAAAAGGAAACAATATATGGTATTGGGAAAAGAGAAAAATGTCATGTAGATCAGATTACTCATTAGGCATCTGTGATTGTAAGCTGCCTGTGGATTCTTGAAAGTTACAGAATGACTGATACACCTGTTAGACCCTCGTTTCTTGATTCACTGCGTGTGTGTAAGTACGTGATGCCCTGCAAAGCTTTATGGAGACCAACTTAAACTGACAAAGTGCCGTTGTCTTCAGTGCTGAGGAGACCTCAAGTACGAGGCAGCATGGACCATGTCATTGTGTCCAGCTGCTCAAGAATCATTCTTTTCCATTATGACAAGAAAAACAAAACATTCCCTTTCATACTCAAAAGCTCCCTAACTCTGGTCTCCTATCAGATGTTCAAAGCTGTGAATACAGGGTTTGTTCATTCCTGACTCAGCATTCATAGCAGCAAGGGTGACACACACCTCCGCAGTATCCTCTGGTGTGGGCAACCGTTTTCCTCTTTAAAGTAACACACAGAACTAATTAGTTTTCCTAAATTGAATGATCTTAATAGCATTCAAAACTGACAAATATAATCTTCTTGTTTTAAGACAGAAGTGCATCAGCCTACAGAATTATGTCTCTAGTCAGGTGCAAATCACGTTATAAATGTTAGCCAAATACTGTGCTGGAATAAGCCATGTTTTTAGTATGGCTGGTCGTACTGATCTCAGCTCCAAGCTGTGGAGGCCTTCTGATGGGAAGGTTTGTGAGTTCAGGGTTGGAGAAGGTCATTCATCTTATTTTTAAAGGAACACATTACCTTTATATCTATTTATCTATTTCATCTATATCTATTTAACATCTGTCTATTTATCTATTTCATCTATTGGACAGAAACAGAGAAATAATGATAGAGAAGAGTGGGGAGAGATACCCACATACTGTTTGGAAACTCCAGAAGGTTCCCCCTGCAGGTGGGGACTTGGGCTTGAACCCAGGTCCTTGTGCTCAAGCGTGTGTGCTGCCCCTGCCTGCATTAACTGACTGATTTCTGTCAGAGCATGGCTCAGCCCTGGCCGGTGCTGGTGCTGGGGGCTGGCCCTGGCCCTTGGTGCCTCAGCATCTCAGTCGTGCACAGCTGCTGCCTCCAGGCTCAGTCCTCCCATCCTGAGACAAAACAGTGATTTTCTTTCTGTGGCCATAGGTCCACCAGACTGTCCCCCACTTTGTTGTTGTGTTATTTTTAGTGAAAGGAAATGACCTCATTTTTCATATTTTATGAATGCTATTTGTAGTGATTTTTTTTTGTCCACCTGTTGCTTTTTAACCTGCCCCAGAGTCAATGAGATTAAACTCAAATGCTGGCAAAAAAAAAAAAAAAATTGACAAAGCATGAAGCACGTGCTTTTAGTCCTCTCTATTATACCTATATTTCTTGTAAAATATTTATTTTTGTGAGAGAAAAACAGATGAAAAGATTGTTTAGCTTTGGAATGTGGAGGTGATGGGGTCCGAGCCTGGGGTCTCTAGGGACTCAGGCACACAGTTACTATAAATATTACTTATCTGGAAGCTGGTGGCCGAAAAAAAGAGTTAATATATAAAGCCAAACAAGTTGTTGACTAATCATGGACCTAAAGGCTGGAATAGAGCAGATGAAGAGTTGGGGGTCTCTGTTCTGTAGATAGCTAGTAGGCATATTTTAGTTATAGTCCAAAGGGCCTGGGGCTACACTAGTTTTTTTTTTTTCTTTTCCTGAGCCTGAAATCTGTTATGCTGGTGGATCCTAATTATTGTCTGGGGAGATGATGTCATGGCTGGAAAAAGGAACAGAAAGCTGGATCAGGGAAGAGAGTAGCTCCCAAATCTGGGAATGGGTATAAATATTATTGACTGTAATCACCATTGATTTGATGTTGTGATCTGGGGCCCATATTCAGCTTAGGAGCCTGTGTGACCTCTGCATCCCTGTAGAACTGAGCTCACCAGGTTCTAGATGCCAGCATGATGATGACCAGACTTCCCTGGACAGACGACCCCACCAGTGTGTCCTGGAGCTCCACCTCCCCAGATCCCTGCCCCAATAGGGAAAGAGAGAGGCAGACTGGGAGTATGGATCCACCTGTCAATGCCCACGTTCAGCAGGGAAGCAATTACAGAAGCCAGATCTTCCACCTTCTGCATCCCACAGTGACCTTGGGTCCATACTCCCAGAGGGATAGAGAATAGGAAAGCTATCAGGGGAGGGGATGGGATACAGAGTTCTGGTGGTGGGAATTGTGTGGAGTTGTACCCCTCTTATCCTATGGTTTTGTCAGTGTTTCCTTTTTTATAAATGAAAAAATAAAATAAAAAAGAAATAAAGGTCATAAAAAAGTAATAAAAGGGAGCAGGCGGTAGTACAGCGGGTTAATCACGTGAGACGTGAAGTGCAAGGATGGGCATAAGGATCCCGGTTCGAGCCCCCGGGTCCACCTGCAGGGGAGGCACTTCACAGGCAGTGAAGCAGGTCTGCAGGTGTCTCTTTCTCTCCCCCTCGCTGTCTTCCCCTCCTCTCTCCATTTCCCTCTGTCCTATCCAAAAACAACAAGAGTAGTAGTTATTATTGTAGTTACAAGAGTAACTACAATAATAAAAAACAACAGGGGCAACAAAAGGGAATAAATAAATATTTTTTAAAAATTAATAAAAAAGTAAAAAAAAGTTATTTATTTACTTACTGTTCTTAATGAAGGTGAGATTTAGACACTAGATAGAAGGTAGGCAGGTAGGTAGATACCAGAGCTCAGCTGTTGAAGGTGCTTGTGTGTGTTTCACCCTATTATGTAAATGGGTCTTCAGAAGCATCCAAAATGCCTTCTGAGAGGGGAGAAAAACTTCTGAATATTAAATTAATACTTTGATCTGCAGTAATTCTGCCACAAATGTGATATTTGATATCAATCTGAGATTCCGTGCACTGAATCTCGCAAAAGTCATAAAATCAATCTTCTGAGGAGAAAAGGAGAAGCAAAGAAGAGAGAAGAGGGTCCAGAAGAAGAGACGGAGCGAGGCCAGAGCGAGGAGGAGGGGGTCCAGAAGAAGAGACGGAGTGAGGCCAGAGTGAGGAGGAGGGGGTCCAGAAGAAGAGACGGAGCGAGGCCAGAGCGAGGAGAAGGGGGTCCAGAAGAAGAGACGGAGCGAGGCCAGAGCGAGGAGGAGGGGGTCCAGAAGAAGAGACGGAGCGAGGCCAGAGCGAGGAGGAGGGGGTCCAGAAGAAGAGACGGAGCGAGGCCAGAGCGAGGAGGAGGGGGTCCAGAAGAAGAGACGGAGCGAGGCCAGAGCGAGGAGGAGGGGGTCCAGAAGAAGAGACGGAGCGAGGCCAGAGCGAGGAGGAGGGGGTCCAGAAGAAGAGACGGAGCGAGGCCAGAGCGAGGAGGAGGGGGTCCAGAAGAAGAGACGGAGCGAGGCCAGAGCGAGGAGGAGGGGGTCCAGAAGAAGAGACGGAGCGAGGCCAGAGCGAGGAGGAGGGGGTCCAGAAGAAGAGACGGAGCGAGGCCAGAGCGAGGAGAAGGGGGTCCAGAAGAAGAGACGGAGCGAGGCCAGAGCGAGGAGGAGGGGGTCCAGAAGAAGAGACGGAGCGAGGCCAGAGCGAGGAGGAGGGGGTCCAGAAGAAGAGACGGAGCGAGGCCAGAGCGAGGAGAAGGGGGTCCAGAAGAAGAGACGGAGCGAGGCCAGAGCGAGGAGAAGGGGGTCCAGAAGAAGAGACGGAGCGAGGCCAGAGCGAGGAGAAGGGGGTCCAGAAGAAGAGACGGAGCGAGGCCAGAGCGAGGAGAAGGGGGTCCAGAAGAAGAGACGGAGCGAGGCCAGAGCGAGGAGAAGGGGGTCCAGAAGAAGAGACGGAGCGAGGCCAGAGCGAGGAGAAGGGGGTCCAGAAGAAGAGACGGAGCGAGGCCAGAGCGAGGAGGAGGGGGTCCAGAAGAAGAGACGGAGCGAGGCCAGAGCGAGGAGGAGGGGGTCCAGAAGAAGAGACGGAGCGAGGCCAGAGCGAGGAGGAGGGGGTCCAGAAGAAGAGACGGAGCGAGGCCAGAGCGAGGAGGAGGGGGTCCAGAAGAAGAGACGGAGCGAGGCCAGAGCGAGGAGGAGGGGGTCCAGAAGAAGAGACGGAGCGAGGCCAGAGCGAGGAGGAGGGGGTCCAGAAGAAGAGACGGAGCGAGGCCAGAGCGAGGAGGAGGGGGTCCAGAAGAAGAGACGGAGCGAGGCCAGAGCGAGGAGGAGGGGGTCCA
Source organism: Erinaceus europaeus (assembly GCF_950295315.1). Classification (NCBI taxonomy): domain Eukaryota; kingdom Metazoa; phylum Chordata; class Mammalia; order Eulipotyphla; family Erinaceidae; genus Erinaceus; species Erinaceus europaeus. The sequence goes on along the minus strand of NC_080171.1, from coordinate 125,427,615 downwards.
GAAGAAGAGACTCAGCGAGGCCAGAGCGAGGAGGAGGGGGTCCAGAAGAAGAGACTCAGCGAGGCCAGAGCGAGGAGGAGGGGGTCCAGAAGAAGAGACTCAGCGAGGCCAGAGTGAGGAGGAGGGGGTCCAGAAGAAGAGACGGAGCGAGGCCAGAGCGAGGAGAAGGGGGTCCAGAAGAAGAGACGGAGCGAGGCCAGAGCGAGGAGAAGGGGGTCCAGAAGAAGAGATGGAGCGAGGCCAGAGCGAGGAGAAGGGGGTCCAGAAGAAGAGACGGAGCGAGGCCAGAGCGAGGAGAAGGGGGTCCAGAAGAAGAGACGGAGTGAGGCCAGAGTGAGGAGAAGGGGGTCCAGAAGAAGAGACTCAGCGAGGCCAGAGCGAGGAGGAGGGGGTCCAGAAGAAGAGACGGAGTGAGGCCAGAGCGAGGAGAAGGGGGTCCAGAAGAAGAGACGGAGCGAGGCCAGAGCGAGGAGGAGGGGGTCCAGAAGAAGAGACGGAGCGAGGCCAGAGCGAGGAGAAGGGGGTCCAGAAGAAGAGACTCAGCGAGGCCAGAGCGAGGAGGAGGGGGTCCAGAAGAAGAGACTCAGCGAGGCCAGAGCGAGGAGGAGGGGGTCCAGAAGAAGAGACTCAGCGAGGCCAGAGTGAGGAGGAGGGGGTCCAGAAGAAGAGACGGAGCGAGGCCAGAGCGAGGAGAAGGGGGTCCAGAAGAAGAGACGGAGCGAGGCCAGAGCGAGGAGGAGGGGGTCCAGAAGAAGAGACGGAGCGAGGCCAGAGCGAGGAGGAGGGGGTCCAGAAGAAGAGACGGAGCGAGGCCAGAGCGAGGAGGAGGGGGTCCAGAAGAAGAGACAGAGCGAGGCCAGAGTGAGGAGAAGGGGGTCCAGAAGAAGAGATGGAGCGAGGCCAGAGTGAGGAGAAGGGGGTCCAGAAGAAGAGACGGAGCGAGGCCAGAGCGAGGAGAAGGGGGTCCAGAAGAAGAGACGGAGTGAGGCCAGAGTGAGGAGAAGGGGGTCCAGAAGAAGAGACGGAGCGAGGCCAGAGCGAGGAGGAGGGGGTCCAGAAGAAGAGACGGAGTGAGGCCAGAGTGAGGAGAAGGGGGTCCAGAAGAAGAGACGGAGTGAGGCCAGAGTGAGGAGAAGGGGGTCCAGAAGAAGAGACGGAGCGAGGCCAGAGCGAGGAGAAGGGGGTCCAGAAGAAGAGACGGAGCGAGGCCAGAGTGAGGAGAAGGGGGTCCAGAAGAAGAGACGGAGTGAGGCCAGAGTGAGGAGGAGGGGGTCCAGAAGAAGAGACTCAGCGAGGCCAGAGCGAGGAGGAGGCCTCTGTGAGTTGTTGCAGTTTCTCTTTTTCTTCCTCTTTTTTTACTTCCTTTATTTATGTATTGGGTAGAGACATCCAGAAATGGAGAGAAAAGAGGAGTGATAAGGAGGGAGAAAGACAGAGAGAGACCTGCAGCCCTGCTTCACCACTCGCAAAGCTTCCCCCCTGCAGGTGGGGACGATGTTCTTGAACCTGGGTTCTTGAGCAAGATGACATGTGTGCTCTACCAGGTTTGCCACCACCTGGCCCCTAGTTTCATTTCTTTAGACAACTTAATGTCAACTCTGTCAGTGAATATGTTAATGTGGTTAGTTATCTATTTTATTCTGTAAGGATAGGAAGCATAAGAAATTCCTGTGCTAGTAAAGTGGACAGACTGTGTCTCCGTCCTCTCATCGGGAGGCTTCTCCTGACAGTCTGACTGTGCAGAAACCGACAGATACTTCGTGCTCACACTCACATAGAGGCCTAACAGGCAGCACGTCCAGCAAGTAGGCAGGGAGTATCAACTTGCTAGTGTGAGTGGTGCTTTCATAAGTGGGGAAGATGTGTATTGATTTCAGCTTTAATTTCATTGTTTGGATATGAGGAATTGGACTTAATAACTATTAAATGTCACTGTCAGCATCAGATTAATAATCCGTATTTATTGACTCTTCAAGAGAAGGATACAGGACTTGGAATGGCTGAAAGATATTAATGTAATAGTATTCTCATCTCAAATTTCATTCTTTAGCGAGCTATGGGTTACCTATTTGTAAAGCACTGGTTAGGTGCAAAAGCGAGAACCGCTAAACTTGCCTGCATTGTGCAGGGAAAGGGTGTCCGGGATATTCAGAACTGGGTTTAGTTGTTCAGAGTAAGTAGGTTACCAAAATGAAAGCGGTAAATATGCATAAATAAATAGGCTGATAACATTTCTCAAGTAGAGGGAGTTATCTAAGCCGAGCCAAAGTGTCTGTCTTATGTGGTAAGGGTTTTCTATCTGGACATTTAATTCAGCATTTATCCTACAATGATATCAGCTCCTTATTCTTTGCTTTCTTCATTAGATTATACACTTGAAGGGTAGAGACAAGATACTGTGTCTGGGTTCCTACAGATTCTGATATAGAATAAGCATAATTATTACAGTCATATTATATTATATTACATTATATTATACTATATTATTATTATATATAATAAATGATCACATTAGAAAATTTGGAAAATGCCTACATTCAACTTATAACTTTCTGGTATATGTTAGCATTCCTTATTGAATTGGAAAATCTTTGAAGGTAGAAATTTTGCCTTTTCTTCCTTTAAATAATTGACTTATAGTTAGGATCCTATAAATGTTGATTTAGTGGTAAGGGAATTATAGTTCTCTCAAAAAGAAATCAATTGGGGCCCAACTTAAGCCTATAAGCTTATATAAACTGCTGAAATAGTATAATAAGTCATCTTGAAACCGATGATTTCACATTGTAAATATGAGGCCATCATATTTTTATCTTTCTGGTTGCCTAGAAACAAAGATGTGAAATTACTTGAGGCAGTAAGAGCTTATATCAATAAGATTATCTATGCAAAGTTCAGCCTGTCTCTGGACTCGGGAGGCCTCGGTGCTGCGAAGTCAGGCAGCATTGTGGTTCTCAGAGTTTTGAATCAGCAGTGTGACTGACCTTCCTTCTCTGCAGTACCATTGTGGTTCTCAGAGTTTTAAATTAACAATGTGACCTTCCTTCCCTACAGTACCATTGTGGTTCTCAGAGTTTTGAATCAGCAGTGTGACCTTCCTGCTCCACAGTACCAGAACACACTTAAAGGAGCTAAGTTCTCCTGTCGCATAAGCACAGCAGAACAATGAGCCGGCGTGTGTACTGCTGTGCGCAGCTCCAGACTTTATGCACTAACCTTGAGCGCTGAGCACAGAGAGAAGGAAAAATAGAAAAAAGAGAGCCTTGACATTCGTCAAATCAGTGCTACCAAAACATGGAACTAGGCTAATCTCTACGTTTTGACAAGTAACCAGTGGGTGAGTAGAAGTGGTGTGACAGTGCTATCCAGTGGGCTGTTTAAGGCCCTTTCTTTCTGTCCAGCCACTCAGGTAATCATGAGCAAGGTGCCACTCCGTATGTACACAGGATCACAGGAGCAGTGGGATGGAGCTGTGTCTAGCCTCAGGCATTTCCATGCATAAAAGTACAGTTAATGGGGGCTGGGCAGTACCGCAGCAGGTTAAGTGCACATGGCACTAAGCACAAGGACCAGCCCAAGGATCCCAATTTGAGCCCCGAGCTCCCC
>NC_080171.1:125404009-125419009 GCF_950295315.1 Erinaceus europaeus | reverse complement strand
CCTTCTTATTCTTCTTTTTCTTTAATTTTTTTTGGGTGCTAATGGTTTGCAGCATGGATGATAATAGATGGGCACACCACAGCCCCATGGCCCTCCTCACCCTGTCCCCAACCAACCCTTCCTGCCCTGAGCCATTTGCTTTGGTGAGTACGTCCTGTCCAGTCCAAGGATTGATATATGTCATTCCTTTTCTAGTGCGTTTCTTAAGTTTCACTTATAATTGAGCTTATCTGGTATTTGTTCTTCCTTCTCTCTCTAAATTTTTTAAAAGCATTTTATTTATGTTATCTTTGAGAGAGATGCAGAGAGAGACACAGAGAGAAACACCAGAGCCCTGCTCAGCTCTGGCTTATGGTGGTGTGGGGGATTGACCTGGGACTAGAGCCTCAAGCATCAGAGTCTCTGCATAACCATGATGCTGCATACGCCCGCCCTGCCCTGTCCTCCTCCTTTCAACTTAAATCGCTTCATAGAATGCTTCAAGTTCCCTCCAGGATGAAGCAAGGAAAGTGTCATCATTTTGATTGCTGAGTAGCTTTCCACTGTGTATATAGACCACAACTTTTTCAGCCACTCATCGGTTGGTGGATATCTGGGTTGTCGGCAATATTTGGCTGGTACAGATTGTGCTGCTGTGAACATAGTTTACATATGTCTCTTCAGATATATGTCTGTGTTTCTTTTGAATATATCCATGAAAAAGGAATTTCTGGGTCATAGGGTATGTCTATTTTAGGGTATAGGGCAGTCGTCAGACTGTTTTCCACTGTACCTGCACACAGACTCCACAGCTCTATGTGGCTTCCTCTCACCTGCACCCTGTCCCCTATGCTCTCAGTGTCCCTCCTCTCACCTGCACCCTGTCCTCTCTGCTCTCAGTGTCCTGCTCTCACCTGCACCCTGTCCCCTCTGCTCTCAGTGTCCCTCCTCTCACCTGCACCCTGTCCCCTCTGCTCTCAGTGTCCCTCCTCTCACCTGCACCCTGTCCCCTCTGCTCTCAGTGTCCTGCTCTCACCTGCACCCTGTCCCCTCTGCTCTCAGTGTCCCTCCTCTCACCTGCACCCTGTCCCCTCTGCTCTCAGTGTCCTGCTCTCACCTGCACCCTGTCCCCTCTGCTCTCAGTGTCCCTCCTCTCACCTGCACCCTGTCCCCTCTGCTCTCAGTGTCCCTCCTCTCACCTGCACCCTGTCCCCTCTGCTCTCAGTGTCCTCCTCTCACCTGCACCCTGTCCCCTCTGCTCTCAGTGTCCTCCTCTCACCTGCACCCTGTCCCCTCTGCTCTCAGTGTCCCTCCTCTCACCTGCACCCTGTCCCCTCTGCTCTCAGTGTCCTCCTCTCACCTGCACCCTGTCCCCTCTGCTCTCAGTGTCCCTCCTCTCACCTGCACCCTGTCCCCTCTGCTCTCAGTGTCCCTCCTCTCACCTGCACCCTGTCCCCTCTGCTCTCAGTGTCCCTCCTCTCACCTGCACCCTGTCCCCTCTGCTCTCAGTGTCCTCCTCTCACCTGCACCCTATCCCCTCTGCTTTCAGTGTCCCTCCTCTCACCTGCACCCTGTCCCCTCTGCTCTCAGTGTCCCTCCTCTCACCTGCTCCCTGTCCCCTCTGCTCTCAGTGTCCCTCCTCTCACCTGCTCCCTGTCCCCTCTGCTCTCAGTGTCCCTCCTCTCACCTGCACCCTGTCCCCTCTGCTCTCAGTGTCCCTCCTCTCACCTGCACCCTGTCCCCTCTGCTCTCAGTGTCCTCCTCTCACCTGCACCCTGTCCCCTCTGCTCTCAGTGTCCTCCTCTCACCTGCACCCTGTCCCCTCTGCTCTCTGTGTCCCTCCTCTCACCTGCACCCTGTCCCCTCTGCTCTCTGTGTCCCTCCTCTCACCTGCACCCTGTCCCCTCTGCTCTCAGTGTCCCTGCTCTCACCTGCACCCTGTCCCCTCTGCTCTCAGTGTCCCTCCTCTCACCTGCACCCTGTCCCCTCTGCTCTCAGTGTCCCTCCTCTCACCTGCACCCTGTCCCCTCTGCTCTCAGTGTCCCTCCTCTCACCTGCTCCCTGTCCCCTCTGCTCTCAGTGTCCCTCCTCTCACCTGCTCCCTGTCCCCTCTGCTCTCAGTGTCCCTCCTCTCACCTGCACCCTGTCCCCTCTGCTCTCAGTGTCCCTCCTCTCACCTGCTCCCTGTCCCCTCTGCTCTCAGTGTCCCTCCTCTCACCTGCTTCCTGTCCCCTCTGCTCTCAGTGTCCCTGCTCTCACCTGCACCCTGTCCCCTCTGCTCTCAGTGTCCCTCCTCTCACCTGCACCCTGTCCCCTCTGCTCTCAGTGTCCCTCCTCTCACCTGCTCCCTGTCCCCTATGCTCTCAGTGTCCCTCCTCTCACCTGCTCCCTGTCCCCTCTGCTCTCAGTGTCCTGCTCTCACCTGCACCCTGTCCCCTCTGCTCTCAGTGTCCCTCCTCTCACCTGCACCCTGTCCCCTCTGCTCTCAGTGTCCTGCTCTCACCTGCACCCTGTCCCCTCTGCTCTCAGTGTCCCTCCTCTCACCTGCACCCTGTCCCCTCTGCTCTCAGTGTCCCTCCTCTCACCTGCACCCTGTCCCCTCTGCTCTCAGTGTCCCTCCTCTCACCTGCTCCCTGTCCCCTCTGCTCTCAGTGTCCTGCTCTCACCTGCACCCTGTCCCCTCTGCTCTCAGTGTCCCTCCTCTCACCTGCACCCTGTCCCCTCTGCTCTCAGTGTCCCTCCTCTCACCTGCACCCTGTCCCCTCTGCTCTCAGTGTCCCTCCTCTCACCTGCACCCTGTCCCCTCTGCTCTCAGTGTCCTCCTCTCACCTGCACCCTGTCCCCTCTGCTCTCAGTGTCCTCCTCTCACCTGCACCCTGTCCCCTCTGCTCTCAGTGTCCCTCCTCTCACCTGCACCCTGTCCCCTCTGCTCTCAGTGTCCTCCTCTCACCTGCACCCTATCCCCTCTGCTTTCAGTGTCCCTCCTCTCACCTGCACCCTGTCCCCTCTGCTCTCAGTGTCCCTCCTCTCACCTGCTCCCTGTCCCCTCTGCTCTCAGTGTCCCTCCTCTCACCTGCTCCCTGTCCCCTCTGCTCTCAGTGTCCCTCCTCTCACCTGCACCCTGTCCCCTCTGCTCTCAGTGTCCTCCTCTCACCTGCACCCTGTCCCCTCTGCTCTCAGTGTCCTCCTCTCACCTGCACCCTGTCCCCTCTGCTCTCAGTGTCCCTCCTCTCACCTGCACCCTGTCCCCTCTGCTCTCAGTGTCCCTCCTCTCACCTGCACCCTGTCCCCTCTGCTCTCAGTGTCCTCCTCTCACCTGCACCCTGTCCCCTCTGCTCTCAGTGTCCTCCTCTCACCTGCACCCTGTCCCCTCTGCTCTCAGTGTCCCTCCTCTCACCTGCACCCTGTCCCCTCTGCTCTCAGTGTCCTCCTCTCACCTGCACCCTATCCCCTCTGCTTTCAGTGTCCCTCCTCTCACCTGCACCCTGTCCCCTCTGCTCTCAGTGTCCCTCCTCTCACCTGCTCCCTGTCCCCTCTGCTCTCAGTGTCCCTCCTCTCACCTGCTCCCTGTCCCCTCTGCTCTCAGTGTCCCTCCTCTCACCTGCACCCTGTCCCCTCTGCTCTCAGTGTCCCTCCTCTCACCTGCACCCTGTCCCCTCTGCTCTCAGTGTCCTCCTCTCACCTGCACCCTGTCCCCTCTGCTCTCAGTGTCCTCCTCTCACCTGCACCCTGTCCCCTCTGCTCTCTGTGTCCCTCCTCTCACCTGCACCCTGTCCCCTCTGCTCTCTGTGTCCCTCCTCTCACCTGCACCCTGTCCCCTCTGCTCTCAGTGTCCCTGCTCTCACCTGCACCCTGTCCCCTCTGCTCTCAGTGTCCCTCCTCTCACCTGCACCCTGTCCCCTCTGCTCTCAGTGTCCCTCCTCTCACCTGCACCCTGTCCCCTCTGCTCTCAGTGTCCCTCCTCTCACCTGCTCCCTGTCCCCTCTGCTCTCAGTGTCCCTCCTCTCACCTGCTCCCTGTCCCCTCTGCTCTCAGTGTCCCTCCTCTCACCTGCACCCTGTCCCCTCTGCTCTCAGTGTCCCTCCTCTCACCTGCTCCCTGTCCCCTCTGCTCTCAGTGTCCCTCCTCTCACCTGCTTCCTGTCCCCTCTGCTCTCAGTGTCCCTGCTCTCACCTGCACCCTGTCCCCTCTGCTCTCAGTGTCCCTCCTCTCACCTGCACCCTGTCCCCTCTGCTCTCAGTGTCCCTCCTCTCACCTGCTCCCTGTCCCCTATGCTCTCAGTGTCCCTCCTCTCACCTGCTCCCTGTCCCCTCTGCTCTCAGTGTCCTGCTCTCACCTGCACCCTGTCCCCTCTGCTCTCAGTGTCCCTCCTCTCACCTGCACCCTGTCCCCTCTGCTCTCAGTGTCCTGCTCTCACCTGCACCCTGTCCCCTCTGCTCTCAGTGTCCCTCCTCTCACCTGCACCCTGTCCCCTCTGCTCTCAGTGTCCCTCCTCTCACCTGCACCCTGTCCCCTCTGCTCTCAGTGTCCCTCCTCTCACCTGCTCCCTGTCCCCTCTGCTCTCAGTGTCCTGCTCTCACCTGCACCCTGTCCCCTCTGCTCTCAGTGTCCCTCCTCTCACCTGCACCCTGTCCCCTCTGCTCTCAGTGTCCCTCCTCTCACCTGCACCCTGTCCCCTCTGCTCTCAGTGTCCCTCCTCTCACCTGCACCCTGTCCCCTCTGCTCTCAGTGTCCCTCCTCTCACCTGCACCCTGTCCCCTCTGCTCTCAGTGTCCTCCTCTCACCTGCACCCTGTCCCCTCTGCTCTCAGTGTCCTCCTCTCACCTGCACCCTGTCCCCTCTGCTCTCAGTGTCCCTCCTCTCACCTGCACCCTGTCCCCTCTGCTCTCAGTGTCCTCCTCTCACCTGCACCCTATCCCCTCTGCTTTCAGTGTCCCTCCTCTCACCTGCACCCTGTCCCCTCTGCTCTCAGTGTCCCTCCTCTCACCTGCACCCTGTCCCCTCTGCTCTCAGTGTCCCTTCTCTCACCTGCTCCCTGTCCCCTCTGCTCTCAGTGTCCCTCCTCTCACCTGCTCCCTGTTCCCTCTGTTCTCAGTGTCCCTCCTCTCACCTGCACCCTGTCCCCTCTGCTCTCAGTGTCCCTCCTCTCACCTGCACCCTGTCCCCTATGCTCTCAGTGTCCTCCTCTCACCTGCACCCTGTCCCCTCTGCTCTCAGTGTCCTCCTCTCACCTGCACCCTGTCCCCTCTGCTCTCTGTGTCCCTCCTCTCACCTGCACCCTGTCCCCTCTGCTCTCTGTGTCCCTCCTCTCACCTGCACCCTGTCCCCTCTGCTCTCAGTGTCCCTCCTCTCACCTGCTTCCTGTCCCCTCTGCTCTCAGTGTCCCTGCTCTCACCTGCACCCTGTCCCCTCTGCTCTCAGTGTCCCTCCTCTCACCTGCACCCTGTCCCCTCTGCTCTCAGTGTCCCTCCTCTCACCTGCTCCCTGTCCCCTCTGCTCTCAGTGTCCCTCCTCTCACCTGCACCCTGTCCCCTCTGCTCTCAGTGTCCCTCCTCTCACCTGCACCCTGTCCCCTCTGCTCTCAGTGTCCCTCCTCTCACCTGCTCCCTGTCCCCTCTGCTCTCAGTGTCCCTCCTCTCACCTGCTTCCTGTCCCCTCTGCTCTCAGTGTCCCTGCTCTCACCTGCACCCTGTCCCCTCTGCTCTCAGTGTCCCTCCTCTCACCTGCACCCTGTCCCCTCTGCTCTCAGTGTCCCTCCTCTCACCTGCTCCCTGTCCCCTATGCTCTCAGTGTCCCTCCTCTCACCTGCTCCCTGTCCCCTCTGCTCTCAGTGTCCCTTCTCTCACCTGCACCCTGTCCCCTCTGCTCTCAGTGTCCCTCCTCTCACCTGCTTCCTGTCCCCTATGCTCTCAGTGTCCTCCTCTCACCTGCACCCTGTCCCCTCTGCTCTCAGTGTCCTCCTCTCACCTGCACCCTGTCCCCTCTGCTCTCAGTGTCCTCCTCTCACCTGCACCCTGTCCCCTCTGCTCTCAGTGTCCCTCCTCTCACCTGCACCCTGTCCCCTCTGCTCTCAGTGTCCTCCTCTCACCTGCACCCTGTCCCCTCTGCTCTCAGTGTCCCTCCTCTCACCTGCACCCTGTCCCCTCTGCTCTCAGTGTCCCTCCTCTCACCTGCACCCTGTCCCCTCTGCTCTCAGTGTCCCTCCTCTCACCTGCACCCTGTCCCCTCTGCTCTCAGTGTCCTCCTCTCACCTGCACCCTATCCCCTCTGCTTTCAGTGTCCCTCCTCTCACCTGCACCCTGTCCCCTCTGCTCTCAGTGTCCCTCCTCTCACCTGCTCCCTGTCCCCTCTGCTCTCAGTGTCCCTCCTCTCACCTGCTCCCTGTCCCCTCTGCTCTCAGTGTCCCTCCTCTCACCTGCACCCTGTCCCCTCTGCTCTCAGTGTCCCTCCTCTCACCTGCACCCTGTCCCCTCTACTCTCAGTGTCCTCCTCTCACCTGCACCCTGTCCCCTCTGCTCTCAGTGTCCTCCTCTCACCTGCACCCTGTCCCCTCTGCTCTCTGTGTCCCTCCTCTCACCTGCACCCTGTCCCCTCTGCTCTCTGTGTCCCTCCTCTCACCTGCACCCTGTCCCCTCTGCTCTCAGTGTCCCTGCTCTCACCTGCACCCTGTCCCCTCTGCTCTCAGTGTCCCTCCTCTCACCTGCACCCTGTCCCCTCTGCTCTCAGTGTCCCTCCTCTCACCTGCACCCTGTCCCCTCTGCTCTCAGTGTCCCTCCTCTCACCTGCTCCCTGTCCCCTCTGCTCTCAGTGTCCCTCCTCTCACCTGCTCCCTGTCCCCTCTGCTCTCAGTGTCCCTCCTCTCACCTGCACCCTGTCCCCTCTGCTCTCAGTGTCCCTCCTCTCACCTGCTCCCTGTCCCCTCTGCTCTCAGTGTCCCTCCTCTCACCTGCTTCCTGTCCCCTCTGCTCTCAGTGTCCCTGCTCTCACCTGCACCCTGTCCCCTCTGCTCTCAGTGTCCCTCCTCTCACCTGCACCCTGTCCCCTCTGCTCTCAGTGTCCCTCCTCTCACCTGCTCCCTGTCCCCTATGCTCTCAGTGTCCCTCCTCTCACCTGCTCCCTGTCCCCTCTGCTCTCAGTGTCCTGCTCTCACCTGCACCCTGTCCCCTCTGCTCTCAGTGTCCCTCCTCTCACCTGCACCCTGTCCCCTCTGCTCTCAGTGTCCTGCTCTCACCTGCACCCTGTCCCCTCTGCTCTCAGTGTCCCTCCTCTCACCTGCACCCTGTCCCCTCTGCTCTCAGTGTCCCTCCTCTCACCTGCACCCTGTCCCCTCTGCTCTCAGTGTCCCTCCTCTCACCTGCTCCCTGTCCCCTCTGCTCTCAGTGTCCCTCCTCTCACCTGCTCCCTGTTCCCTCTGCTCTCAGTGTCCCTCCTCTCACCTGCACCCTGTCCCCTCTGCTCTCAGTGTCCCTCCTCTCACCTGCACCCTGTCCCCTATGCTCTCAGTGTCCTCCTCTCACCTGCACCCTGTCCCCTCTGCTCTCAGTGTCCTCCTCTCACCTGCACCCTGTCCCCTCTGCTCTCTGTGTCCCTCCTCTCACCTGCACCCTGTCCCCTCTGCTCTCTGTGTCCCTCCTCTCACCTGCACCCTGTCCCCTCTGCTCTCAGTGTCCCTCCTCTCACCTGCTTCCTGTCCCCTCTGCTCTCAGTGTCCCTGCTCTCACCTGCACCCTGTCCCCTCTGCTCTCAGTGTCCCTCCTCTCACCTGCACCCTGTCCCCTCTGCTCTCAGTGTCCCTCCTCTCACCTGCTCCCTGTCCCCTCTGCTCTCAGTGTCCCTCCTCTCACCTGCTTCCTGTCCCCTCTGATCTCAGTGTCCCTCCTCTCACCTGCACCCTGTCCCCTCTGCTCTCAGTGTCCCTCCTCTCACCTGCTCCCTGTCCTCTCTGCCATGGCTGCCTCTCTGTGGGTGTCTCTGAGAGCACCGAATGTAGGTACTCAGATATATGGCCATCCATGCAGAAATCTAGCCAGTCTCATACTGAGAAGCCACAGTGTCTTGAGGGTTCAGAACTACCGTGGGGATGTCAACGGGGAAATGACAGCCCGTATCGCATGTGGGCAGAACTGTAGGAGACCGGCAGACCTGAGTCTGTGCACGTGCAGCAGTGATTGCAGAGAAGGCGTGTTCTGGGAGACGTACGGAGAGAACTTCAGGGCCCTTTCGGTCTGACAGTGTGGCTTTCTCTTGTGACCTCAGTTAGTAATGACAACTCTTCAGAGTTGGAAACAGAGATCATGACATCAAGGAACATGAAGATTAAGAGCGTATGATACAAAGAACAAATTCCCAGTAACTGACCCTAAACAATGGAGATAAGCATTTTTCCCATTAAATAACCTAAAATAGTTTCTAGGAGAGCTTAGTTGTCTACAAAAAGAAACAGTAATAAATACAAAGGAGTCATCAAAACAACTCACTTGTGGGGGCAGGTAGCGGCTCCCCAGCTAAGTACACACTGCACTGCGCCGGACAGCACAAGGACCCAGTTGAAGCCTCCACTTTACACCTGCAGGAGGGAAGCTTCACGAGTGGTGAAGCCGGGCTGCGGGTATCTCTCTGTCTCTCTCCATCTCCACTCCCTTCTTAATTTCTCTCTGTCCTAATAAAATAGGACAAAAGGAAAGGAAAAATGAAATAGCTGACTTGGATAACATGCCCTTCGGCCTTGTTGTCCCTGCGCTGAGAGACGTGGCAGTGCTATGGTCCCTTTCAGTGTCCCTGCGCTGAGAGACGTGGCAGTGCTGTGGTCCCTTTCAGTGTCCCTGCGCTGAGAGGCGTGGCAGTGCTATGGTCCCTTTCAGTGTCCCTGCGCTGAGAGACGTGGCGGTGCTATGGTCCCTTTCAGTCTCTCTCTTTGCCTCTGTGTTTCCACCCAAAATGAAATTACAATGAAATCCGTGCGACAGTGCACAGCCTATAAAAGAGGTTTAATAAAATGGCATAAATCATAACTAACGACAAAAATTTGAGCTGAAAAAAATATGAAAAGAACTTCAGATATTTGGGGAGAAGTTTATGAAGCTCAAGTTTATCCCCCCCCCCAGAAACGTGAACCCCACCGAATCTTTAAGACATCCTGATATGGAGGTGTGAAGTCAGAAACCAGCTTTTGAAAGAACAGAGAGAAATCGTTACATACAAGGAAGATACACAGAAATAGCTACGGCTTTCTCAACAGAAACTGCAGCACAGCAAAGACCTGAACATTTCCCCCAAATGCCAAATTAAAAAAAAAAAAACTACAAAAATCATATTTTATACAGTGCCCAAAAGATACAAAGCAGATAAAGGCTTTCCCAGACAAACATGATCGCAAGGAGCTTACCATCCCCAGCCCTACTCCACGGGAAATGCTGAAAGAAGGGACTATAAAACTGCAATGAAGACACAGTCTGGCCAGGATGCCGCGGAGCAGAAACCTACTCTGTGAATGGGAGCACAAGTCAGTTCAGCTCCCTGGAAACGGGCTGAAGAGTCCCCGGAACGTTAGCAGCGGACTGATCGCACAGTCTGGCAATTCCTCCCTCAGAGGTTTGCCCAAAGGAAACAAAAGCACGTCTCTGAAGAGACAGATGTTTCCTACATCCAGCCCAGTGCTGGTCATGACAGCCCAGCCTGGAAACAGCCCAGGGACCTGGTAGCAGGTGAGAGGTGAGGAGAGTTGTGGTCTATATACAGAACTAAAAAGTATCCAGCTGTAAAAAGGAACGAGGTTGTTGGGGGCCAGGCGGTGGTGCCCATGGGTAAATGCACAGGACCTGGGTTCAAGCCCAGGGGTTTTGTTGTGTGAGGGAGGAGACAACCCTCAGTTGGGGTGAGAGGGTGCTGCAGACCCCTCCACAGAGAGGTGGCTAATCGTACACGTGCCAACAGATGTCCTGAAAATGATGACATTCCATAAAATGGTGAAAAAATAAGCCTTTGTATATAATTGCAGTTAAACTGCTGTTCATGCAAAATAAGCTGTCATAAGAAGGTTTTAAGAGGTGGGGCAGAGGCACAGTGAGTTAAGCACACTTAGTAGGAAGCCCAAGGACCCACACAAGGATCCGGGTTCCAGCCCCCGGCTCCCCACCTGCAGTGGGAAGCTTCACAGGCAGTGAAGTGGGGCTGCAGGTGTCTCTCTGTCTCCCATCTCTCTGTCTCCCCTCTTCTCTCAATTTCTCTCTGTCCTGTCCAATAAAATGGGACAAAAATGGCCTCCAGGAGCAGTGGACTTGTAGTGCTGGTACCAAGCCCCAGTGTTAATCCTGGAGGCAAAAAAAGAAAAAAAGAAAAGAATTTTTTTTTAATCTTTCTTTATTTACTGGATAGAGACAGCCAGAAATTGAGAGGGAAGGGGTGGTAGAGAGGGAGAGAGACAGAGAGACTCCTGCAGCCCTGTTTCATCACTTGCAAAGCTTTCCCCTTGCAGGTGGGGACCAGGGGCTCGGTCTCATATCCTTGTGCCCTGTAATGTGTGCACTTAACCAGGTGCACCACCACCCAGACCCGAAAAGGATGTTTTATGTCACCGTCATGATAATCCTTCCCTCCCTCTTTCACCCACCCCCTTCCTCCTTTCCTCCCTCTCTCCCTTCCTCTTTCTCTCTTGCTTTCTTTTTGAGTGAAAGTTGACGGAGAGGCATAGAAATGGGCAGGGAGAGAAGCACAGAACCCTGTCAGCAGCCCACTGTTTGTGAAGTGCGCTGCAGGTGGGGACTGGGACCAGGACTTGAACCCAGATCCTCACGCCTATTAGGTGTGTGTTTTACCAGGCGGGCCCCCACCCAGCCCTCAGTTGTTTTTCACTGATAATTTTATTATTGGAAATGTTGATTTAGTAGCCTGTTGTTACAGGTGTAAGTGTCATGTTTTTCTAGCTTCACATAGGTGATTTATTTTTCATTGTGAACCCCCATTTATTATTATTTAATTACTTATTTAAGAAAGGAGACACCGACAAAACTGTAGGCTAGGAGGGCTACAACTCCACACAACCCCCCCTTTTTTAACTCTTCCCCAAATTGGTGGCATTTTAACCTTTACCTTTTATCTTATCAAATGGCAGATAGATTAAATGTAGATTTAATTTTCCGTGGGAGAACTTGAGTCCAGGAAGACCTCTCCACTACACCCACACTCCTTAATGAGGCGATTATTTAGTGAAGGGTCAGGCTGAGAGGGCTGCCCCGTGAGCAGCCTTGGGTCACAGCGGGGCATAGCAGACACAGCTCGCTTTACCTCTCTCTCTCTGACTCTCCCACTGGCTCACTGACATCACACTGAGCCTCAAACTCACTTTAATGAGCCTGGGCCTTTATCAGCTTCAAGTCTTATCTTGACCACCAAGTGATTATCAGCTATCTACCAATAATATAATTTTCTCTTAGCATTTCCTGTGAAGAAAAAGAAAATTTATTTAGTTGATTGCTTTCAGGGAACATTCTAGTATATGACGCTATGTGATGAAGACTGTATAGAAATGAGTCTATGACTTGACATTTGGGAGACAAAGTTTACTCATGATGTCTAAGATGCTTACTGAAAGTGATCTATTTCAGGAAGCTGATGTTGTTTCATGCGCATTTTAAAGATGTGCCTCTTTTTTGTTTCATTTGGGACACATCTGAGAGCACATTAAGACACACAATGGAGGCTAAGATTTTTTAAAAAATTTTTATTAGTGCCATAATAATGATTAATAAGGTTGTAAGATAACAGGAGTATAATTCCACACAGTCCCATCACCAGAGTTCCATGTCCTACCTCCTTCATTGGAAACTTCCCTATCCCTCTGGGAGTATGGGCCAAAAAAATGTATGGGGTGTAGAAGGGGGGAGTTCTGGCTACTGTAATTGCTTCTCTGCTGGACATAGATGTTGGCAGGTCAGTCCATATCCTGTTTCTTTTTTGTTTTTTTATTGATTAATTAATTTTAAAAAGGAGACATTAACAAAGCCGTAGGATAGGAGGGGTACAACTCCACACAGAATTCCCACCACCAGAACTCCGTATCCCCCTCCCCGATAGCTTTCCTATTCTCTATCCCTCTGGGAGTATGGACCCAGGGTCATTGTGGAATGCAGAAGGTGGAAGGTCTGGCTTCTGTAATTGCTTCCCCAATGAACATGGGCGTTGACTGGTCGATCCATACTCCCAGCCTGTGGAGTCTAAGATTTTTAAGTTAATTAACATATTTATTTATTTATTTATTTATTTATTTTTTGGTAGAGACAGAGATATTGAGAGAGGAGAGAGACAGAGAGACACCTGCAGCCCTGCCTCACCACTCACAAAGCTTCCCCCTGCAGGTGGGGACAGGGGCTTGAACCTGGGTCCTTGCGCACTGTAACACCTGTATCCAATCAGGTGCACCACCACCTGGGTTTTAACAGGAGACAAGTTATTGTGTTTAGTTCCCTGTGATGCTCAGAGATCCTTGCTCTCTAACCCTGGGTCGTGGTCTAAGATGCTAAAAATTCCTCACTCATTGGCTTTCGTCTCACAAAATAGGTAACCCAAATGCAAAGATGCACTTTGATCTTGGTTCCGGACGTGAATGCCCGCAGACGCTGCAGACAGCTGCCACGATTCACTTCCCTTCTCTCTGTGGTCTCCTGTAGCTCACAGCCTCAGGGTCTGCAAAAAGAAACATGAGGCGGAATGGACGCCATGCAGTCTGACATTTAGTAGCACAGAACGACTGCCATTGGTGGTGACTTTAACTTCTTTTGTTACCTTTATTTATTGGATAGAGACAGCCAGAAATTGAGAGGAGGGGGAGACAGAGAGACACCCGCAGCCCTGCTTCACCACTCGTGAAGCTCTCCGCCTGCAGGTGGGGACCAGGGGCTTGAACCTGGGTTCTTACGCACCATAATGTGCGCGCTTAACCAGGTGCGCCACCGGCTGGCCTGGCAGTGACTCTCCAGGAGCCCTGTTCATCTGCATCTGCTTCACGTGTCTGGTTCTTTTCTGGTTCCCTCTGGCTCATCTGATAGCAGCGTGTATTTTTCCCGTTAAAACAAACAAACAAAAAAAAAAAACAACGTGAAGTGACTGTGAGAGTTAAATAAATCATCTCCATCCTAAATTTTGTTGTAATTTGGTTCAAATTCGTTGCTACAACTTATGTGCTTAGTAGATTTAAGTTGTATTTTGGTAGAAGAGCAGCAGTAGCTTGAGCAGAGAAGCCTGTGTACTGTGCTCACTTCCGTTTCACTTGGTTAAATTTTTTATGATTTTTTTTTAATTTAAAAAAATTTCTGCCAGGCAATACAATATGTCTTTGTTCAGAAATTCCTTCAGATGAAACCACTACCTTTTTTTTCTTTTTTTGTACTGGGAAAGAGGCTTTATTAAAATAAGCCCTGGCTGAGCTGGGCTGGGGAGTTAGCATCATGTTTAAGTCAACTACTTGCTTGCCTGAGGCTCCAAGGTCTCAGGTTCAGTCTGTAGCACCACCGTAAACCAGAGCTGAGCAGGGCTCTGGCAAGATACATACAAGTAAATAAATCTTAGCAAAAAAGAAAAAGCAAAAAAGGATAATGGGTCAGTAGGACATTAGATTAAAAAGCCAGCTGTAAAAATGAAAGAATTACTGGCCAAGGCGGGGGGGGGGGGGTGAGGGCCCATGGAGCCTTGAGGCAAGTCCATCCCAAGCTGTCTTGGGGCTGCTGGTGGCAGGGAAATAGGTCCATTGAAGCCTTCCTTGCTGTGTGGGGGTCTCCACTTGAAATCCACCAGTGTGCATCACCACCCTTCTCAGCACTGGCAGAGGAAGGTCTTGGATTGTGATACCACAGAAACAAACAGCAGAAACAGCACTGTGGCATGCTGTTTCCACACCATGGCCTCGCTTCCTCTCCTCTCTTATAATCAGAGAGAGGTGGGTAAGAAGACACTTTGAATGGAGCAGACCTCTCCCTCGTGAAATTTGTTCTTATAATCAGAGAGAGGTGGGTAAGAAAACACTTTGAGTGGAGCAAATCTCTCCTTCGTGAAATTTGTCCTTTATATTTGGAATCTGTTCACGTTTCTTGCCTGATTCAGTCTGATGGTTGAGAGGTACCATCTTCTTATTTTTACTGATTTAACAGAAACCCCATATCTCCTAACTTAATTCTAGAACAGGTTAAAAAAATACTTATGGGGGGCGGCCAATGGCACACCTGGTTAAATGCACATAGTACCTTGCACAAAGGACCTGCTTTGAGTCCCCACTCCCCAACTGCAGGCGGCAAGCTTCACAAGTGGTGAAACAAGTGTGTAAGTGTCTAGCTAGCTATATCTGTCTGTCTGTCTTCCTTTCCCCTCTCAATTTCCATCTGTCCTATCAAATAAAGGGGAAAAAAAGGAAAGATGCAGGCACTGAGCCCCAGAGATAACCCCAGTGGCAATTAAAAAAAAAGCCAATTTAATTTCCTTTGTTTAGAGTTTACCCAGATAAAGAGACACACATGTCATCTTTAACCATTGCATTTTAATTTTCCATCTTCCAGTTAACCTTTACATGCTTATATGTTTATAAAGAGACACACATGTCATCTTTAACCATTGCATTTTTATTTTCCATCTTCCAGTTAACCTTTACATGCTTATATGTTTATAAAGAGACACACATGTCATCTTTAACCATTGCATTTTTATTTTCCATCTTCCAGTTAACCTTTACATGCTTATATGCTTATAAAGAGACACACATGTCATCTTTAACCACTGCATTTTTATTTTCCATCTTCCAGTTAACCTTTACATGCTTATATGCTTATAAAGAGACACACATGTCATCTTTAACCATTGCATTTTTATTTTCCATCTTCCAGCTAACCTTTACATGCTTATGTTGATGTTTCGGTGAATATGTGGCATGTGAGTTTGGTGATTTATTTGTACCTCTGTCTTATCTACAATGGGTAAAACATAGCATGGGAAAAGTAAGGCAATGAAATAAAATTAGAAGTTCATAATCACAGTAGA